>NW_018165535.1:263249-308701 GCF_001263595.1 Phalaenopsis equestris
ATATATATATATATATATATACAAAACAACCCCCTAGAAAAACTAAACATCTGAACTCCCAATGGCAAGAGGAGACACAATCTCAGCAACAGGACATGACATTTCATGTCCACAATCACAATTCCAGCAATCATCTTTGCACTCTGAGGTAAGGAATTTGAAGCATGTCCCCCTGAGTTAGTAAATGTAGGGAGGGGGAGGGGTTGTGGACTCCTCAGGATGATCAGCATGAGCACCTTCTATAGCTAGAAAATTTGCAGGTCTATTAGCTTCCCTATACACAAATGAGAAGTGGATCTTACTTTCAGTGCTAAGCTTTTTAATTCTATTGATCCATTAATTGATATGCCAAGAGGAAGACATCTTAGAATTGAGTAACTCCACCAACAGGGAGGAGTCCACTTCAGCAACAATCCACTGCCAATTATTCTTTTTAGCAAAATTTAAAGCCTAGAATAGTGCAGCAGCTTTAGTTTCCAAAGCATCATTAGCTATATAAGGTGCCTTGTAAAACAACAAAGTCTTCCCTTTGTGGTCTCTGAAAATTCCCCCAATGCCTGCTCTCTTGTTTGTGTAGCTTCCATCAGTGTTGATTTTAATGAAAGGATAAGATGAATGATTTTAATGAAAGGATAAGGAGGTCTCTCCCATCTCACCTTGATAATTTTAAAGTGATTGGCACCCATGTAAGTTGTGGTCAGCAGAATCCTGGGGAACTTCCTCCAGTGTGTTAGCTTTTTTAGGTAAGCCCAGCAGTTGGACATCACCAAAGTAGCACTGGCCTCCCTATCCTCATGTTTGGCCATGTTTCTAGCCATCCAAATAAACCAAGCAACAATGAAGGGAATATATATATATATATTATACTCATTTTTAATGATATTACACTTTAAAGGAAAATATTTTGTATATTTTTGTCTTCAGGTACAAGAAATGGACTTTTAGAGAAATGAAAGAAAAAATGGTGCAATTTGGAGTAAAAACGAGCAAGAAAGAAAATTCTGACATTGCACATTTCGATACGTCTTTCTATGCTTAATCTTTTTTACACTTTTCACATATTTTTGAATGAAATTATACTTAAAATAAAGGTTGTTTTCATGTTTATCTTGTTGGTATATTTGTTAGGAGCAAATCACAACTGAAACAAGGCGAAACAGAGCTGAAATAGAGTCAAACGGAGCAAAACGATAGAGTTGTTGTAGCGTGGCGCCAGAGGCACCTGAATCCACTGAACATGCGCCAGAATGGTGCTATAATGGCCAAAATCTAGAGAAGTGGTGTCATAGGCGCTAGAAAACGGCGCGAGAGGTGACAACGACGGGTTTTGACATATTTTTGGTGGTTTTTAACTATTTTGAGATGTTCTAGAAGGATTTAAGTGAATCAAACACTCCATGGAGTGGTTCAGTGAATCTAGATACTTGGGAAAGGTTCTCGAATGAAGAGATATGTCTCTTGGATGAATATATTTGTCTATTGGAATGAAAAGATGTCTCTTTTAAAAAAAAGGAGGAATTTTTTGTCTATTTAAAAATAGAGGGGCTAGCGCCTCTCATTGATGATATATAGGCATGTGTATGAAGGGAAAATCGAGAGGAATGTTTAGAGATCTTAGAATAGGAGTAGAAATATAGATTTTTTACATTTTCTGAGAGATTGAAGAGGGGATTTTGAGTGAATATGTAAGGAATTGTATGAACATTGCATGAAATAGCAGGAAACTTTATGGGAGAGATCTTTATCTTTCTCTCAAAGGGAAAAAACTAAGTATTGTGTTCTTCATTATCTTATGATTTTGTAAACACTTATCTAGTGGATTTGCTTTGATGTAATGAAGATTTCCTTCGTGTTTTCTTCGTTCTTTGTGACTAGTTTCTCTTACTCTTTCTTCTTGTTTGGAAAACGTGGCATGAGAAGATTATGTCATTATTTTCATTTTACTTTTCTTTTGCAGTGAGTAGGATTTATGTGTAGGATTTTAGGATGCATGTTAGCATGCGATTTAATTACAAATGTGATGGTTTTTAGTTGAACTTCATTTAAATTGCAATTTAGGCTTGTTGTAATGTTAAAATTTGTTGAGAAGCATAAGATCCGAAAGGGCTATGCTTTCTACAACAAAGTAAGAATCACATTCAATTTCATGGATGAGAATGTATTCAATGGGTTTGAGTGCAAAGAAAAAGGAAAATATACTTTGATGGGCGCAAAATTGGAGATTTTTAGGGTGACATACTAAAATCTTCATTTTGGTCCAATTGCTTGAAAACTAAAGCGAGATTTTTAGCCCTCAAGCAAGTGAGGAGTGGAAACTCTAAAGTTGCAGCCAACATCCCCTCTACCTAACCACAAATTTAGGGACCAAACTCTCGATTAGTTAAGGTTCTTTATGCACTCTCAGAGGGTAAAGAATATGATTGCTCCTATTTGATGCATATAATATTTAATATATCTCATTCCTATACAATATCCAATTCACTACATAAGAATAGTAGTTTTTAACATCTCGAAATTCTCCAAACCAATTTATCCAGAAATAGTTATCTTTAAAATTAATATTTTCATTTAGGAGTATGTTGACCTCACTTTTGGTTGAGGTCTAGTCTTTCCTCTTTAGTAGCCTAGGTTATAGCCATAGGACTATTCCTGTTGACTATTCTTGGAGGACTAGAAAAGGAACCCTCACCATTAGAAATTCTAAACTCTTCTTTGCCCAACTTGAAGTTTCACCTATTGGCCATAACCTCTAGCACCTAGTAGATGGGGTCAATATGGGAGAGCTCAATAAGAGTCCCCATAGGAGTGCTTGGCCATAATGTTAACCCTCTGGTGGTGTGGTCTTGGTTGGTCTCTCACACACACTTGCACATTTCACTTCCAGTCATAACCTTAAACTCAAACATGCTTAACTTTGATCCCCTGACCCTTTGAGAGACTCACATAGATGGTCCCCTAAATCCCTTAGCCCTAGGCTAGGGTTTAGCTAGGACCATAACATGAAGGAACCAAAGTAGGGAATTCTATTGGTCCATGGCTCGAGTAAGGTGATTGTCACTCCAATTTTACCAAAATACCCAACTTAGCCTTTTGCCCCTAAATTACAAAATTACCCTTGAAACCCCAAAAATGTACAAAATTCCGAAAATTATCCAAAATACCCAAATTTGTCCAAAAATCGTTTCAAAATCTTTGAAACCACCCAAATTGCCCAAAATACCCCAAAATTTTCAAAATTACCAAAATACCCCTCATTTGGCTAAAATTAGCAAAATACCCTTGGTGACCCAAATTGCCCCAAAACCCTCAAAATCACTTCAAATATCCCCAAAATCAATTTGAACCACTTCATTGAGCCCAATTTGATCAATTTGACCTATTTTAACCAAAAGCCCCAAATTGCTTTTAAAGGCCCAATTACCTCAATTCATTTAAAATACCCATCAAAATTCACCTCAAATGACCACCAATTTGATTGCAACTTTTCCAAATTTTAATTCAAAACTCAAATTAATCATGTCCAAGATTTATTGAAACCAAATAAAAGTCCAATTGACCCACATTTGAATCCAATTTCAACCTAAATCAAAAAGCCCCGATTTGACCCAAAATCAAAATCTCACTCAATTGAACCCCAAATCTATCCAATTGCCCCAAGTTTGCATCATAAAATCTTCAAAACATTTCCACACATCAAATTGCACCTTTAATTGGCCTTGTTCAAGCCTCAATTTCACTCAAAATTTACTTGGACTAAAACCCCCAAATTTGCCCCAAATTGGCCATTTCCCCAAATTCAACCAAATTGAACTCCATGACGCCAAGATTTCCACCCAATTTTTTTCCAAAACACTTCATGACAATCACCCACATCAAATTGAACCATCAATTGGGCCTTAGCAAAACTCTAGCCCAACTCAAACCCAAGTCTAACCCAACACCTCCAAAATTGACCAAATGACCAAATCCTTCAAATTGAACCTCTAAATCAATTCAAAATCACTCCAAATCTTTTCTAAACTCTTGGTGAAAATCATCTACATCATCTTGATCAATCAATTGAGTCCAATGGCATGGCTAGCCCAATCAAAAGCCAACTTCAAGCCAAAGTGCCCAAAATTGAACCCATGACCCAAATGTGACCAAACCTAGCCAAAGTGATCAACCAAAGACCACTACAACCACCAACTGGACCCTAGTGACCAGGCTAAACACATCTAGCCCACCCTATGTGAGCCATGGACTAAAGGTTCCCTAAATTAAGGGATTTCTTTCCTAAAATGCTTAAACCAAGGAGATCTTTACCAAAACCCATCACTAACCCAAATTAATTGCTTTGACAGATTCCCCTGAGGTTCTCGAGTCACCTACACACCTCCCCTGCTCTGGCCAGCCACCCAAGTCATCGGAAGCCCCATGCCTCAATCCAAACCCAATTCACCCATCCAAGTTGGTCAGCTCCAACTGGTCTTTGGCATTTTTCTACCCTCCACCTAAGCACCCAATTGCGCCTGAATTGAAGCCCTGAGCTCCACCCGAAGCCCTTCTATTTAAACTACCTCTTCCATGTCCAAGTAAGGAGTTAGCCAATTTTCTTGGGGAAACTCTGCTCAATTGCTCCCAAAAAATTTAAATAACTCCTAAGCTCAAGCCCACCATTTTTCCCCTCTAGATCCCTCTGTGAGATCTCAATTTTGAGTTCAAAATTCAGGGAAAACCAGGATGGATTTCTCCACAGCTCCACAGTGAACCAAACTTCAATTAATTGTGCACACACCATCCCCTGAGTGAGAGAAGTTGATTCCTCACAAAAGCCCCATCACAAAGAGCCTCTAACCAAGCTTTAGACAAACACCTAAAATCGGCCTGGGTCAAATCATACATAGGCAATTCACCACAGCTCAGGACTTTATCTAGAGGTTCGTTGGACTCATTCAAAGCTGTTGCAACCATCTGATTGAGGCCTCCCCTCTCAGACAAAGGTATTGAGCCTCAACCTTTAACCGAGCTTAAATTGATTCTCCATGCTAATAAAGCGTATTTCATACAATATAAACTGCATGAATGTGTTCGTCTTGAGTAGATGAAGGTGTAAGAATAAAACCAAAGTGATTTGGTTGAGTTTACCTCAAGATCTAAAGGATTTAGTGTGGACGGCTCTCGGGTTGGGTCATTTGGGGACGATGAACGGATGTCGTCCGATCTCGTGTGTATCGTTTGAACGGTTGAGATTGCATTGGACAGAGTCTTAGTACGAGAACCGCGGGCTGTCGAGGTGCTGAGGTGTCTGGCTACATCGAATGGCGGAGCACTACATGGAGATTTCAGAGCAGACAAGGATGAGGTGGCGTCGCATGGATAAGTAGATAAATAGGTCTTATTCTGATTTATTTAAATGCTAAAACTTTGAAAATTCATATATTTCATAGAAAAATCATAAAAATAAAATAAAAATACCCTCTTGCTCAGTGAATAGAGGAAAATAATGTGGATTAAAATTAAAAATTATTTGTTGACTCTTTATTTTTTATTAATTAAATAGCCTCTATGGTATTTTAATTCATTATGACTAAATTTTTCTCATCATGGCTTAAGATTTTTATGGCTTGTTCCTCATGATAGGGGGGTGTTCTCTAATTTTTCCAAGGTCAAAAAGCATCTCTGTGCTTCTAACCCTAATTTTCAAGCTTGGATGGCTATTTTAGTTTAAATTAATTACAAAAATTAAAACATCACTTACGAAATCATGAGATTGATTTTAGTAGCTTCCCTGTGGTCAGAGAAGTCTAGAAAAAATATCGTGATGGTCGGAATAATTTTTTGCATTTCTATAATTAATTAAATGTGCATATCTTGTATTAATTTATTTAAATTAAATATTGATAAAAAAAATTGATGAAATGAATTTCACATTATGTGTAAATATCATGTTGATTTACTGTAAAAAATTGAAAATTATTTGATTAAATTTGAACACTAAAGTTAATTTTATAAGTAAGATTGTATTTTTGTACAAAAATATTTATATTAAATTAAATACACTTATGAAAATTATGAAAAATGGTTTTCTCAATTCCTTGTGATCAAGGGTACTTACAAAAAATAAAAATTATTTTTGAGAAAATACTTCATTTTTGAGCTATATTCTAAATTAAAAATAATTAAAAATTCCAAAAATAAAAAAATAATAATTTCAAAATTTTCCTAACTCATTAAAATACTTTTCCCAATTTTTTTAAGTTAAAATTTTTTTTTCTAAAGGCTTAAAATGTTTTCCCCTTATTTTCTCATTAAAATAATTATAACAAATAAATTAAAAATCATAAAAATATAAAATTTGTTTCTCTAAGTTCTCTGGACTCGGAGAGGTTTAATAAAAATATTAAAAAAAAATTTGTCGAACTAAACATATTTTTCATTGAATTTAATCACTAAAAATCAATAAAAAGTTATAAAATTAAATTAAACTTTAATTTAGAAAGTCATGGTATTTGCCTAAGTGTTTCTCTGACCTAAGGGAACCTTTAATAATTTTTCCCATGAACAAAAAATTTACTTTGATTGATTGAATAAATGAATCTTGAATGTCCTACTTTCTAGATTAAGATAATTATTTAAATTAAATAAAATTTTGAGAAACCACATTTCTTTCTCTGCTGTTTTAATTGCCCCATGGGTAGGGCACTTTAAAATTTTTAAAGTCATTTGAATTATGCTTAATGAATTATGAGGTGGAGAGCCCCAAGGGTAAAATGGTCATTTTATACTTTTGTGTCTTAATTAAAATGTAGGATTAACCAAAGGGAAAATGTGTAATTTTGATCTTAATGAATATATTTGGATGATTGAAACACAATGGGTTAAAAGGTAAAAACCAATTTGCCATCTTTCTATGATAAGAACAAAGTTATAATTTCTAAGTTATCATGATTTGGAAATTAATCAAAGGCAAATGCTTATGAAGCGATGGGCTTAAGTTAGGAGGATGAGAGTTCACTTATTTTAAGCCCATAATGGATGGTAATATGATATGTATCATTAAAATTTCAAATCTTAATGATTGTCTAAGTGTTTCTCTGACATATGGGAACCTCTAATAATTTTTCTCATAAAAAAAAATTACTTTGATTGATTAAATAAATGAATATTAAAAATACTACTTTCTAAGTTAAGATAATTATTTTAATTAAATACAAATTTGAAAAACCAAATTTTCTCCTCTGATGTTTTAATTGCCCCATGGGCAGGGTACTTTAAAATTTTCGAAATCATTTGAATTGTGCTTGATGAATTATGAGGTAAAGAGCCCTAAGGGTAAAATGGTCATTTTGGACTTTTATGCCTGAATTAAAATGTAGGATTAACTAAAGGTAAAATTGGTAATTTTGATCTTAACAAATATTTTTGGATGATTGAAAAACAGTGGGTTAAAAGGTAGAAATCAATTTGCCATCTTTTCATGATAAAAGTAAAGTTATAATTTTCTAAATTATCATGATTTAAAAGTTATTCAAAGTCAAATGATTATAAAGTGATGAGCTTAAGTTAGGAGGATGATAGTTCACTTATTTTAAGCCCATAATGGATGATAATATAATATGTATCACTAAAATTTCAAATCTTAGTGATTGTCATTTTCTCCCATTGAAATTAAGGGCTTAATAGTAGTCTAGGCTTCATGTTAAACTTGTTTGATGGGATTTAGAAGAATAATATGGTTAATGATAAACACCTTTAAGCATTACAAGCCAAGTTTTAGTGGTGGTTACATAAATCTCTAATGACTTGAGTTTGCCTTCGGGGCATTCACATGCATAACTCTTAAATGAAATGTCAACTTACTAAATAAGTATCCTGCCCTTGGGATAATTAAAATGTCAAAGTCCACCAAGTAGCGGGGTAACCTTTTTCACTTGACCTTGGGTGATTAATGGAACGATATGATAAGTTCAAAATGAATTCAAAATGTTTCAAGAGATCTTTAAAGTAGTTCAAGGTCATTCCCGGAACACTTTGGAATCTCTTGGATATTTTGAAGGATAAATTGAACTTGCTATATTTTGTTCTAAAATCATCCACTAAGATTATGTGGAACTCAATAAGTCATAGTTTGGAGTCTGTTAAATACACCTTGATCTACTCTTGCAATTTAAATTTCTTGCAAAATTATATACATGTCACAAAAAGCTAATCTTTCAGCGGGAATGCCGACTTTTACAGTGTTATTTAATTTATGTCATTTGACTTTCTGTAAAATATTATAACTGCTTGGGTGTGCACCTTACTTCACTTTCAAAATCAAAACAACTTTTTCAAAAATTATTCAACATTTTTAAAATCTAACAAAAATTGTTTCAAAGGTAATCATAAATCATTTAAAATGTCACTAAACATAAAACATCCTTTTGAATTTATTGGAGTCCCTCGGAGGAGGTAACCCATGGTTGCTAACGAGATCTCTCCAGTTTAAATGGGTTTCATAATTCGTTTAAGCTAAGTAAATTCAAAACAAAATAGTGATACTGGAATGAGGGAACCATGTGATCCTAACTGGTGTCGCTCTAATCAACTTTAACTCCTTCATTTTTTGAACTTTTAACTCGTCATTTAAACATTTAAACCTTAGACTTTAAAGCTGCTACTTTGCCAAGGATTATGGAGCTAGATTTGTGGGCAGCCTTCTACAACAACATGAGAATCTAGAACATCATGAGGATCTGTAATAGCACGTCTTTCCTCAGAATTAAATAACAAATCATAGGATTTCTAGGTTGTCTGTCTAGTGTGACATAAATCCTTAACTTGTTCTTTAGGCTTTTGTATGACTCTGCTATACAATAAGCCCTAACCTATTTTAGGATTCTGAAGTTGTCGTTAGTCATGACCTAAATCCTCACATCTTCCAGACTATTTGTGCGACTGTCTCGCATAAATGTAAGCTTAATTAATAAAATCGACAGGATGAAACATTCGATAGTTTTTCTTTCCAAAATTAAAGCCAAACCATAGGATAGCTTCTGAAGTTGTCGTTAGTCATGACCTAAATCCTCACATCTTCCAGACTATTTGTGCGACTGTCTCGCATAAATGTAAGCTTAATTAATAAAATCGACAGGATGAAACATTCGATAGTTTTTCTTTCCAAAATTAAAGCCAAACCATAGGATAGCTTGAGAAGTCACCGAGGTTCTCCTCAGGATCCACGACATCCACTAGTTCTTCTTCCTTTAGATTCAAAAATAAAATTTTCTAAATTTGAGTCATCCACATTTCACACCCTTTTGTCCAATCTTTTGAAAAGTCTTATCCCTTAAACTCCTTGAAGACAATATCCCCTGATTTTTATCGAGAGTTTTCTTAGGTGATTTCAGTTACTTAAGACGTAATTAACTATAAGGGCTTTCCTTTATAGTAAACTTTTAAGAACCCACCTTAATATAAACCTTATTTAATTTTTTATATTAAATAGGGGAACTTGTCAGTCAACATAAAAAATAGTTTTTCGTAGACTTAAACGGATGTCATAAATTCTTTAGTTTATTTAATCGAGTCTTACCAATAAGTAGTGTGTCTACCCTTTGGGATAGATGCTTTGCTTGTGGTCTTAGGATTGTTTATTTAACTACTGAGGATATGAGACTAGTCTGGTCTTGTATTTTAAAATTTTAAAATATTAATGTTTAAATTTACATGTATATAAATTAAATTAAACCGAGTGTCAGGATTCCTATTCTGGCAACCGACAACTCCAAATGTGGAGACCGACAATTTTTTGTGACTCCGCTGGGGATAGTTTTTTTTTAAAGAAAGACTTATATTACTTGAAGCGATACATGCACTTGCTTAGAACCACTAGCGTTTTAAATATTTTTTATATTTTATAACATTTTAAAATTATGGCATAATTTTGGGACGGGTCAAGTTTTTTGACATTATTACCGGGGATTTAAATTGACATAAAACACATAAAAAAATAGTACACACTAGGTAAAAATCACCTATCCTGAGGAATAGACATACCACTTGTCCGTGAGGCTCGATTAAATATACTAAAGAGTTTAGACAACCGTTTTAGTCAACAAACCTTTTGTTGATGGACAAGTTCCCCTATCTAATATGAAAATTAGATAGAGTTTATATTAAGCTAAGTTCTAAAGTTTCTTTTAAGGGAAAGTCCTTACAGTTAATTACATTTTAAATTACAGAAGTCAATTAAGGGAACTCTCGATTTAGATCAGAAAATATTGTCTTAAAAAATTTTAAAGGGTAGGACTTTCAAAGATAGGACCAAGGAGCGTCAAATGGGAAAGACTAAAATTTGGAATATTGTTATGAAATCCAAAGGAAGAAAACTAGGAGTTTTCACAGACCCTGAAAAGAACCTCAGTGACTTCACAAACTATCCTATAGTTTGGCTTCAATTTTGAAGATATATTATTATATGTTTCATCCTGCCAGTTTTATTAATTTGGGCTTATATTTGTTTAACACAATCATACAAATAGCCTGAAAGATAGGAGAGTTTATGTCGTGACGAATGATAATCATGAAATCCTAAAATGAGTTAGGGATTAAATTACACAACTTGAATGTGCAAAGGCCTAAAGATGGGGTGAGGATTTATGTTTCACTAGGCAAACGAATTCAAAATCCTATGACTTGTTATTTAATTCTAAGGAAAGATTTACTGTTGTAGATCCACTTGCTGTTGTAGAATGCTACCCTTGAATTTATTTCCAAGCCCTTAGTCGAAGTAGCAGTCCTAAAGTATAAGGTTCAAAAGGTTTAAATGATAAGTTTGTTTAACTGACAAGTTTTGGTTTTGTTCAAGCATTATGGGGGGGGGGGGGAAAGTTGATTAGAGCACACCAGTTAGGTTCTCACAATTCCCTCATTTCAATACTACTATTTTCTATTGAATTTAATTAGTGTGAATGAGTTATCAAACTCATTTAAACTGGGGAGATCTCGCTAGCAACTGTGGGATATCTCATCTGAGGGACTCTCATAATTTCAAGAGGATGTGTTATGAAATTGTTGTTTTATTTATTTCAAAAAATGTTTTTTAATTTTTTAAAATTGGTTTTGTAATTTTCAGTTTTGAAAAGTTTTGCAGGTAAGATAAATAAATGTAAGTAAAAAATGTTGTAAAGTAAATAAATAAAATTGCATTGCAAAAACCATACCTGGGCCTCTACTACCACAACATGGTTAGCATCATAAAATAGAATATATTTGTAGGAAATTTAAATAATTGCAGGAAAGTAAATGGAAGCATCCGGTATGGAAAAGTCGGAAACTTGGTTGTAGCAAAACCCGAGTGAAAAGAAAACCCGTAGTCACATATAGAAGATTGGGACTGGGTGTAAGACATGGGTAATGGTGAGGGCTCCGAGCTGAACTGTGTGCTTCTCAACTTTAAGTAAAATAGCTACCAACCCGATAATCTACGAAATGCAGTCATAACCTCGATCCAAGTGATTAACCATGAACCTTCATAAACTTTCATTTAAATTTAATTTTCATTAATTTTCATGCATATAAAATTTGCATATAAAATTTATTTTTATCATGCAAAAGATATTTTTTTTAAAATATTTTCTTAGAATGATGCAGTCCACATGTTAATTACTCAGATCGAGCAAAGACAACAAGCAACCTAAGAGTATCGCGGGTAATCATCTTCTCAAGAGTCATCAAATAGTACCATTGGTCCTTATCCTCTCCTTTTATTAATGGTCCTTGAGGTAGGAGATACTATTCTAAAATCCCACAACATATCCCTCATTTTTAGCACACATTAGCAATATCATCATTGCCTTAACCACCTAGACCTTAGACTTACACAAGCTCAATAATCCATAGGTGGCAAAAACAAATGTTCACAGTTACTCACAAGGATTTAAATACCTTAGGGAAGACTTAAATCCTTGAGCATTGAGTCAATTAACATAGGATCAGTAGTGTAGGGTATTTTTATTTTTTTAGGTGAATTATTGGGTCTCGAGGCATAACTTGGTGGGTCCTTAAAGTTGTAATGGATGATTTTTGAACTAAGTATAATAAGTTCAATTGTCCTTTAGAATATTCAAAAAATCATAGAAGTGTTCGGGCATTACCCTGAACAAATTTTAGTTATTTGGAGTTAATTTGGAATTATTATATTATTCAATTAATCATCTGAAGTTACATTTAGTTTCAATGAATTAATGCACCCTTTGCTCAGTGAACATTAATATTTCAACTATCCCAAGAGCGAGGTACTCAAACAGTCACTTGATGTTTTACTAAAGAGTTATGTGAGTGGGTGCCCTTAGGGCAAATTCAAGTCATTAAGAATCTTGTAACCATCACTAACGTTTGGTTTGTAGTGTTTAGGGGTATTCATGAATTAATCATTTTCCTCTTTTCTAATCCTCATTAAACAAGTTTAAATATCAAGTCTAGTTCACTACCAAGCCCTTAAATCCAATCTTCAGGATAGATTTGCAATAATCAAAATGTTGAATTAAGTGAAATTCAATTCTCATTAAAGCTCATACTTGTCATCGAATCACCAATTAGGGGCTTCAAATAAGAAATTTATTATCTTCCTAGCTTAAGCCCACTACCTTAGTATAAATCACATGAATTATCCCCCGAGTCATAATAATTTATATAATTAAAGTTTTACCCTTACCATGAAATGGTGACAAGTTGGTTTCTACCTCTTAACCCATTATGTTTCAATCATCCAAAAGAGTTTATTATGATCAAAATTACTCATTTACCATTTGATTAATCCTAAAATTTAATTAGTGCATCAAAATCTCAAAATTATTATTTTGCCCCTAGACCTCTCCACTTCATAACTCATTAAATTGAACTCAAATGACTTTGAAATTCTTATGGTGCCTTACTCATGGGACACTTGAAATATTAAAAGAGAAATAAGTATTTTTCTAATTTTTTTAAATTTATATAATTATTTTAGCTCAAAAATAGGATTTTCAATATTATTTTATTTAACCAATCAAATTAAATTTTATGTTCATCGAAAAATTATTAGAAATTCACTTAGGTTAGTGGACCATTTGGACAAAATTTCAAGATTTTTCAAATCATATTTTAATTATTATAATTATTTTTTTTATTTTTGTGATTAATTAAATAGAAAAAAAATTTAAATTCAAAATTAATTTTTATATTTTTATTCAATCTCTCTAAGTCTAGAGAACTCAAGGAAATAAACTTTTCATTTTCATGAATTTATTTTATTTATTATAATGATTTTAATGGAAAATTAAGGAAAATACATTTTTAGCATTTAAAAATACATAACTAAAATAGAAAAATTAAAAAGAAATATTTTAAAGGGTCACAAGTGATCAAGGACCAATTAGAAACAATGTGCTGCATTTTCTATTTTTACAAACTTTAATTACTTTTAATCATTTTTAATTTAAAAAATAGCTAAAAAATGAATTATTTATTTTAAAATAATTTTTATTTTTCTTAGGCGCCCATGATCGCAAGGAACTGAGAAAACCACTTTTTATAATTTTCCTAATTATAGTTTACTTATTATAATTATTCTAATACATAATTCTCATTTTACTTGAAAAATAGACTTTAGTGATCAAATCAATTCAAATGGGTTTCAAATTTTTATAACAAGTTAAAATCATCATTATATACATTATTGAATCACTTTTTATAATTTTTGAATTTTATTATATTTACTTGATTTTTTTATAAATTTTAGACACATAATTAGCTAGAAAGTTATGCATAATCATTTAAATACATTTGATTTTTTTCCTAGAGACCTCTAACCACAGGGAACCTAATAAAATAAACTTCATATTTTTCAGATTAATATTTTAATTTTTATAATTAATTTAACAAAAAATGAGCCATTAGATTTGAAAATTAGGGTTACAGAGCTAGAGGTGTCATCTTACCTTAAAGAAATTAGGAGACATCCTCACTATCATGAGAAATCAACCCCTAAAGTTTCAAGCCATGGTGACCACTCTTAACTCAATTTAAATTAAAATAGTTTAGAGATTTTTTAAATAATTAAAAATCAGAAACAAGTCAAGTAATTTTTATTTTTCTTTCACAATATTTTTCTATGTTCACTGAGCAAGTGTGTATTTTTATTTTATTTTTATGATTTTTCTACACCAAGTTATGAATTTTTTAAGTTTTTGAATTAATTTAAATGAAAAATACCCTATTTATCTACTGAAAAATACCCTATTTGAAAAATACCCTATTTATCTACTTATCCACATGGAGGCCAGCTCATCCTAGGAAGCTGCAACGGCACACGCGACGCATTTTGATTCGTTGCACTTTACACCTCAGCCCGCCATGCGTCCCATTGTTCACAAAAAGATCTCCCATCTGACTTATCCTCTGCCATTGGATCAATACATGCGCGAATGGATGACATCCGTTCATCGTCCCCAAGTGTTCTAAACCGAGACCATCCACACCAATACCTTAAGATCTCCCTCGATTCTCAACAAATCACATGGGGTTTGTTTCTATAGCTTCATCTAGACATGGAGAACCTATCTATACAGTCACATACATATGAAATAAACATTCTCTACCCAATTGATGAAACTGAAAGACTTTTTAGGGTTTTTAAAATATAACTTTTCCAAAGAGCCATGGCCTCGATTGGGTGCTTGTGAAAGCTTCTCTGTGGTCCAATCAACGTCCTTGAAGTGTTGGTTAAAGCTGGTGTAAGGACTAGGTATGAGTTTGATCAAAGAGTGATGCATTTTTGGTTTAGAGGAAGGTTCGAGGGTTCGGGACAGAGAAGTTTTGATGAGAAACTTTTGTATTTGTCCTAAAGAAGCTTAAGGATGGTTCAATTTGAGGTTTGGCAAAGTTTAATGGAGTGACAAAAAATGTCCCGGATTTTGAACTCAAAATTCCAAGGGGAAATGGATCTGGATGGCTAAGGATGGTGGGGATGAACTCAGGGAGGTTTGAAGAAGCTATAGTGAGATTTTGGGAGAGTCTCCCCAAAGAATTGGGTCATCTCTCCTATTGGCCATGAGGGGAGGAACTTAAGTAGCCATGGCCATAGTGGCCAGCAGAGCAATCCAGAGGGTGGAAAGAGTTGTTGAGGTGGAGGGCTACGCGACGCAATTCACCAATAGAGAAGTGACACAATGGAGAAGTTTAATTTTGGGTCCAAAGGTTGGGGGAGGGTCTTGGTTTTTGGTTTTCCGGTCGCTAGGTCGGCCGACTAGGCCATGGGAGGTGGCTAGATGGCTCAAGGAACTAAGGGGGAGGTTTAATTATGATAAGAATGGAGGTTTAATCACATGAGAGCAAGCTTATTTCATTTGACCAAAAATAGGATGGAGTCCCTCAAATCATGGGACCCATGGTCTATGGCACCTCTAGGGTGGGCTAAGAGCATTTAGGGTGGTTCTTATGGGACAAGTGGCTGTTGAGGCGGTTCAAGGTGGGTCAAACCTTGTGGCTCCAAGTGGATTTAGGGTTTGGGCTAGAAATGTATGAGTGGACTTGACTTAAGTTTGGCTTTTTCTAGAGCTTGAATTAGCCTCAATTGAATGGTTAATTTGGGGTAGTTGATTGTCATGAAGAGTTTGGGTATCAATTGGGTTGAAAATTGTGGGGCTATGAGGTTGAATTTGGAGAATTTTGGATTTTGGGTCAAAATTGGGGATTTTGATTTGGGTTGAGTTTATACTTGATTTGGGTTTGGATCTAGACCAATTGAGGTTTCAAAGTGGTGTAGAGGAATGTCATGGAGAGTTTAACATTTAAAATTTGGGGAATTGGATAGGTTTGTGAGCTCAATTGGGTGGAATTTGGAGGTATGGTCAAATTGTAGCTTTTGGCTTAAAGTTGATTTTGGGTTTGAAAATTGGTTCAATTGGACCTCAAATTGGTTCAGATTGGCTTAAACATGATGATCCTAAGTTTAGATCTAAAATTGGGGAAACTTGAAATCAATTTGGTTGAAATTGGGGGTGATTTGAAGGCTTCAGGCATTTAGGGGTAAAATTGGGATTTTGGTCGAAATTGATCAATTTGGTCAAATTAGAACCAACTGTTTGGTCAAGATTGTTTTTGGTTGTTTGGGATGATTTGGGATGTTTTGAGAATTTTGGGTCATGAGGTGCATCTTGGTAATTTTGTTGAACTCAGAGGTATTTTTGGAATTTCATAATTTTTGGGGTTTTTTGGGCACTTTGAGCGATTTGAAATGGTTTGGGATGCTTTTTGGACAAAATTTGAGGATTTTAGAAATCTTTGGAAATTTAGGATTCAAGGGGCAATTTGGTAATTTTGGAAAAGTTTGGGGGCAAAGAGCCAAAATTGGGTATTTTGGTAGAATGGGATTACTTAAAGATGCTATTGATAAAATTACTCTTTTGGTGCCACGAGACCAAGGGAATCCTTATTTTGGATCCTCCATGTGTTGGTATTAGTTAAACCTTAGCCTAGGGCTAAGGGTTTGGGGGACCATCTACATGAGTTTCTAAAAGAGAGGGGAAACATGCTAAGCATATTTGGTTCAAGTGTGTGTGTGCAAAACTGATCAAGACCACCCTAAAAGAGAAGGGAGCATGCTAAGCATGTTTGGTTCAAGTGTGTGTGTGCAAAACTGACCAAGACCACCCAAAGCTAGCCCTAAAGGCAGACAGTTCTATGGGGACTCTTCTTAAGCTCCGCCATGCTAGCTCCACCTACTAAGTACTAGAGGTTAGAAGTGACATGTGGAACTTCAAGAAAAGTAAAGAAGTACGTAGAAGTTATAATGTAGAAGGGTTCCATCACTAGTTCTCTAGAGATAGTCAACAGGAAAGTCCTATGGCTAGTTCCTAGGCTTCTAAGAAAGAAAGACTAGACCTCAACAAAAAGTGGGGTAAAAAAATAGACTCCCAATAGGTGTGGTGTGTCGGGCGAGCACACCGCATGTATTAGCGTTGATAGAGGAGATCAACAAACCAACACAACTGCCTTAGCCAGCATGCTTAGAGCAGATCAGAGAGAGAGTGAAGAAGGTTTCCGTTGGGGAATACATAGGGACTCACACCGGGGTTCAATGAGTGTACCTTTGAACTGCCAACCTTAACAGTGGGTTTCGAAATTGGCAAAGTGATTTCATGCTCGTGAACCCACAAGGGTTAGTTTGCAGATTCACGGAGACAATCATCAGGAAAACTGACGGTCTCGATGGAGATTTGAATTGATGTTTAATATTTTAATTTCAATTTGATTTTTGTTGAATTTTAATTTGATTTCAATCTAGATTTGGATTTCTGACATGTAGAAATTTATGGAACTTTGAGGAATCAGACGACCCTGCATCGACTCTGGAATTTCATGAAGATGGAAAATTGTGAAAAGAGTTGTGGGAGCCTATGGAAAAGGAATCAGAAGCCTCGTACCATTTAAGGGCTTACACACATCCTGAGAGTTTTTTTTATTTGACTTTAGCCATTGCGATCGTAAAGTGATGCGGAATTGGAAGCCTTGATTCAATCAAAGGACTTACTCCTCAACCTCTAAACTTTGGTTTGAACATCTGTGATAGGAAGGAATCCTAAAGTAATGCAGTATCAGATGTTGTGATAATCAAACTCTAAACTTTGATTTGAACCATTACAAGAAAAGTGGTACCGGCTAATGTGATCCTCAATCTCTAAAATTTAATTTGAACCATTACAATATAAAGGACTTCTAAAGTAATGCAGTATCGGATGTTGTGATCCTCAACCTCTAAAATTTAATTGTGATAGGAAGGAATCCTAAAGTGATGCGGCATCGGATGCTGTGATCCTCAGCCTCTAAAATTTAATTTGAACCATTGCCATAAAAAGGAATCCTAAAGCAATGTGGTATTAGATGTTGTGATCCTCAACCTTTAAAATTTAATTTGAACAATTGTGATAGGAAAGAATGTTAAAGAAATGCATTATCAGATGATGTGATCATCAACCTCTAAAATTTAATTTGAACTATTGCGATACAAAGGAATCCAAAAGCAATGCGGTATGGAATGTTGTGATCCTCAACCTCTAAACTTTGATTTGAACCATTACAACAAGAAGGGCTCCTAAAGCAATATGGTATTAGATGTTGTTATCCTCAAACTCTAAAATTTAATTTTAACCATTGCGATAGGAAGGAATCCTAAAGCAATGTGGTACTTAATGTTGTGATCCTCAAACTCTTAAATTTAATTTGAACCATTGCCATGAGAAGGAATCCTGAAGCAATGCAGTATCAGATGATGTGATCCTCAACCTCTAAACTTTGATTTGAACCATTACAATAAGAAGGACTTCTAAAACAATGTAGTATCAGATGTTGAAATCCTCTTCGTCTAAAATATAGTGTGAACCATTGCAATAGGAAGGATTTCCTAAAGCAATGTGGAATCGGATGTATGAATCCTCTTCCTCTAAAATATAGTGTGAACCATTGCAATAGGAAAGAGATCCTAAAGCAATGCAGAATCAGATGTATTAATCCTCTTCCTTCAAAATATAATGTGAACTATTGCAATAGGAATGAAATCCTAAAGCAATGTGAAATCAAATGTATGAATCCTCTTCATCTAAAACAAAGTGTAAATCATTGCAATAGGAAGGAGATCCTAGAGCAATGCGGAATCAGATGTATGAATCATCTTCCTCTAAAATATAGTGTGAACCATTGCAATAGGAAGAAGACCCCAAAGTAATGAAAAATCGGATGTATGAATCCTCTTCCTCTAAAATATAGTGCGAACCATTGCAATAGGAATGAGATTTTAAAGCAATGCAGAATGGATGTATGAATCCTCTTCCTCTAAAATGTAGTGTGAACTATTGCAATAGGAAGAAGACCCCAAAGTAATGCAAAATTGGATGTATGAATCCTCTTCCTCTAAAATATAGTGTGAACCATTCCAATAGGAAGGAGATCCTAAAGCAATGCGAAACCGGATGTATGAATCCTCTTCCTCTAAAATATAGATTTTTGAATCTATGGGAAATTCATGGAACTCGTGAAGATTTATGGAATTGAAGTTTAGACTTCGAACTTTTGTTTTCATGTTTTGCATGTTTCATTTCAGCATGACTATTGATTTCATTTTGGTGATTTATTTTGTTTTTTATTTTGTTATTTTAAGAGTATTCTTTTGTTGTATTGTTTTTTTCTTTTTGTTAGAATTCAGACTCAATTTCAGGCAAGGGCGACATCGGTGCTTCGTAGGAAAAAGCTTTTTTTTTTAAAACGTTATGATGCACAGTACTTCTCGAGTTATCTTGTTTCATTTTGTTTCATTTCAACATGATTATTGATTTCATTTTGGTGATTTATTTTGTTTTTTATTTTGTTATTTTATGAGTATTTTCTTACTGTATTGTTTTTTTTCTTTTTATTAGAATTTAGACTCAATTTTAGGAAAGGGCGACATCGGTGCTTCGTAGGACAAGGCTTTGTATTTGAAACGTTATGACGCATAATACTTCTCGATTTATCGTCTACTGAATGAAGACACACATTAGAGAATAACCCACTCTTTAAGGTGCAATCAAAATTATATTCTTTCAAGTACCTATAAAGATATGTTATTTTTAAGGACACCATAGCTGAAGAGGCTGCAGCTTTCATAGATACATTTATAGCAACCTTCATTTCTTTATTTCTGATTTATAAGGATTGTCCAAGTTTTCATTGAAAAGTCGCTCAGACGCTCTTGAATTGACTATGGAGTTTAAATTTTCTGGGTGTGGAAGATGTGACTTCGGGTTAGAATTTCGATTAATTGCTAATAACGTAGCGCTTCACTTTAGTTCTCTCTTTCTGGGTTTAATTAGATTTCAAGATTTTGACCATGTAATTAAAATATTTTTTATTTTCCAAAGATACTTTTGAGCCAATTAAAAGCCTACCAAAAGACATAAGGTTGCTTAACATTTTATTGAATATGATATCCGAAAAATTTTCTTAAGAGAGCTTTTTAAGTTTTATTAATTAGGGGAGGATTCAGACACCAATTTTTGATTTTACATCCACCTCAAGCTTCTTCCCAGGGAGCATTTCATTTCTCTTCTCCTTTTTTTTTGAATCAATTCTTTCACAATTTTTCTTTTCTTTCTTTTCTACCGATAAATACTATATCTGATGAAGCATATTTTAAGGATTTTTGAATGTCTAAATTTAGAGACAAATTTTTTTATTTTATGCCCACCTCGAGCTTCTTCCCAGGGGAATTTATTTTTATTTTTTTTCTGCTCCTTTTGTTTTCTGGGAGTTACTATATATGGTAGAGCATATTTTAAAGATTTTGAATGTCCAAACTCTCCAAATTAATAATTCCCAAATACTCCTTAATATGAATTCCGAGATATTATAATTCATTCAAAGCTAGTACCCAATCACTTGGCTAGAGATTAAAAGGCACAAGATATCTTGAGTCAATTACTCATATTTTAAGCACACTGTTTTATTTCGAAACTTACTTAGGACCCAATCTGAATTCCCTAAAATAAAGGACTCGGTTACTAGGGCATTAGTTTTATTTCTCCCTGAAATCATGGTTTATCAAAATATTAGAACTTCGTCATGGATCACTTCTTTCTTAACCGTCGTTCTATTAGGGTTTAAGCATCTGAGTCAGTTGGTTTATCTTTTCCCAAAACTTTCTTTTTCATTTTATGTGAAGTTATCCACTGAATGTAGGCAACAAAAAAAAACACTTAACAATTCTGAACAACAACAGTTTCTTTCTTTTCTTTATTGTGGTGGGAGGGATGGGACATACTAACATTGATCCTACTAATATCCCCTTTTAACAGCAATAGTAGTATAATAGTAGTTAACAGGCGTCTCATCGGTTGTTAGTTGCGAAGGAGTTAATTGGAATGAACAGATCGACCGAAGTCATATTGATAGAACCTCTTTCAGGTTCTTTTCAAATATTCCTTCAGGATCGTTTTGTCAACACTCCTGAAGTTCTCCTCAAGCCAGTCATTAAGACTGAAGCAGTCATGTATGGTATGTCCAATGAACATGTCATATGTGCAATATCTCGAGTGCCATTTCTTATTGACTTGTCCGACCTTCTTGGTTTGAGTAACCTAAATTCGAGGTTCTTAAATATATTGCAAAACATTTTTCTCATTGCTTCATCTTTAAAAGAGTATATCCCGTTTGATAGATCGACCATGTTTGGAACTTGTCTTTCATCTGTTGGGTAAGGTCTCTACTGAAATGATTGCTGATCATTCTGATGAGGATGTTGGAAGGTCTGTTGACATTATTTGGACTGTATTTACAATTGTCCCTTCCCCCTGCCAACCACAGTAACTGTTCCAGATTTCTTCTCAAATATCTCCATGGGTTCTAGGTCCTCGGCCATTTTTATAAAACCAAATTTTGCTTAGCTTCTCCTTGGAGATTCTTGGCTTTGCTAAGAAACTTCTTAAACGTTCTAATGGTAAAACCTTTAAGTAAGAAACCCACTCAATAGTGGATGCTTTTTAAAAGAATCTCAACTTTTTGCTACTCTTGCAACTGTGGCTCACATCTCATGCTGAGATTTCTCCACTGTAGGATGTACTCCACCATGGTTACATCTGGCTTTTGCCTTTCTACCAAAAGATCACCAACATCGATGTGGTACTGAATTCTGACAAACCCACAGACATAAAAGGCTTTCCATTTTTGTGAATGTCTTTATTGAACCATTTGGTAACTCTGCATACCAAAAAAGGTAACTCCGGTGAGGCTACTTACAAATTGGCAGAACAAAAGTGCTTCATTACCCACTGCGTTGCAACAACTCACTCAAAAGTGTGCAACATGTTGACGTGGGTTTCTAGTTCCATCGAATATTTTGAACAAAGGTGGTATGAAACCCTTGGGTTATTGGATGGCATCAATCTCCTTTGGGTAGGGCCTACCCCTTATAATTGATGTCCCTCCTTTTGATTGATCCAAGGCTTCTTTCACATGTTGCTCGAGTATTTTTTTAATGTCATTTTCATGTATTGGACCCTGAACTGAATCCTTATTAGGTTGTTCATTGGAGGTGAACTCTTTTCTTTCATCTATAATATGAGTGGTTTCTGTCATGTTTATTTATGGAGGTGCCATTTGCGGTGACTGTGGCTACCCTTGAATAATGGCCATAACGGTCATCATTTCTTCAATTTTGTTTTCAATATGGTTGATCAGTTCATCATGTTGTTGAATGACCATGTGAAATTCATCCATGACGTTCTCCTCGGTGTGTAAGGGAGCATTACATGAGGATGATGTGGCCCCCATCTCAACCACAATGATTTCTGCTAATCCTTCATCCATGTAATCTGACACAACATAATTTTCATCATCCATATCTTTTCTTTGTTCTCCAGACAACCGTGTAATATTAGCTTGGAATCTCTCCAACTTAGCCTGGATTAACTCTCCTTTGATAACTTTAAGGTCAGTTGGAGGTTTCTAATGGACATCATTTCTTTTGTTCAGTGCCGGTGTAGCTGTGTAGAAGTCAATCGGAACAATTAGACTAGCCGAAATCATATTGATGGAACCTCTTTCAGGTTCTACCAAATATTCTTTCAAAATCGTTATATTTTTATTTCTAAAGTTCTTCTCGAGCAACTCTTTGAAGCTAAAACACCCTCTCTGGTATGCCCAAGCTGTCTATATGGCCAATAATTTGGTTTATCTTTCTGGTCAGCTTCCTCTGACCTTTTTGGCTAAGGTAATCTAAATTTAGGCATCCTGACCAAATCCAAGAAAATTTGTGTTACTGCCTCTTTTTTGAAACAATAGACTTAGTTGAATCACTTAATAATAGTCGGGCCAAATTTTTCATCTGTTTGACATGGCTTCTGCTGGAATGACTATTGATTGTATTGTCAGTTATACAGTTGGCTATGTTGTGGATCGTACTGCTGCGGATATTGCTGGTTGTACTGTAGTGGGTGCTAGTTGTAATGTTGCAGATGTTGGTAGATTTGTTAAGGTTGTTTGGCCTGGATCTATATTAAATCTTCATTGTGTAGAAATTCCTTTCCCTTGGTTGGTAGAGTAACTGGTACAATGACGGTGAATCCGACAGTAGGATGAGAAACAATCCTAACACTTATAGTTACAGACTTTACAGAAACATCAGATTTCTCTTCAACCAACTCCCCCTTCAAACTAGGGAACTCCTTAATGGACTTCAGGTTGAATTTTATAATGGGCTCAATGGACTTGTTCATTTCAGGCTTTATCACTGTGAAGACCACATCGCTGAACTTGGCTCCAACATTGTCAAACCAATCTCCAATTTTAATGACTGCCAGATCGAGTAGCTCATCCTTGTTCACAACGAACTCCACTCCTGAGGCAAAAGGAAAGATCAACTTCGGTGAAGACATTGTCTCTGTCATTTGAAGAATTTCTGGAAGTCAGGGACGTCCTGTGCTTTGTAGTCTTAACATAAGTACTCAAGTTAACGCACTTGTCCTGTGAACTGGGTAATTTTTTCTTATTTTCATGTTTTTTTGTTTCATTTTTGAGTATTTACATTTTCTTTATTTTAAAATGATTTTTTTTAAGTTTATTGCTCGTTTGTGGTTATAACATTTAAAAGGGGTCCAATTAAATTAAATGAGGGTTAAAAGACGTAAAGGCTTAGCTCTATTTGCATAATAACAAACCAAACCCGAAAGATACGAGGGAAATGTAAAGTTTAGAACTGATACACCAAAAATATATGCATTTTTAGACTCATATTTTATACTCATTTTTTGTGATATTGCACTTTAATGGAAGATATTTTTTTTGTCTTATTGCAGGTTATTGATTTTTAGGACTTGGAGCAAAAAAGAAACAAAAATGATGAAATTTAGAGTCAAAATAGAGAATTTAAAAAATTGGTCAGCGCCGACGATGCTAGACTGGACGGCGACGGTGCCGTTTGACAGAGAAGGTGGATTTAATTAAATGGCCTCTGGCGCCAGTGTCAGTGCAAGCCCTATTTCTAGAAGATTGGACGAATTTGGACACTTTTTGAAGAGTTTTTGGATGCACCTATTGGAGAACCGACCCTAGGCTCTATTTAGAGCCAAAATTTGATTAGAACCCCCCCTTCATACCATTTTGCATTCTTCAACTCACTTAGTTTTCTTCTTCGCACACCTACATTCCACGCCATTCCACACCATTAGTTAGGTATTGTCTTTATAGTTTTGAGTTTTTGTGGTGAGTTTAAGTGTGAATT
Source organism: Phalaenopsis equestris (assembly GCF_001263595.1). NCBI lineage: Eukaryota > Viridiplantae > Streptophyta > Magnoliopsida > Asparagales > Orchidaceae > Phalaenopsis > Phalaenopsis equestris. The sequence continues at coordinate 287,503 of NW_018165535.1, forward strand.
CTTCTCTAAGAAATGTTGGAGAGGAAGAGAAATCGGAGAGGAAGAGAAGTGAGAGATTTCTTCTTCCAACATTTCCTAAGAGAGGATACAAGGGATTTGCTTTTAGAAAGAGTTTTAGATATGTGTTGTTTGTTTACTATTGTTGTATGAACTTTTTTTTTTATTTATGAAATTTATGTTTTGTTGTATCTTTCTCATGATGTCTGAGTACTTTCTTCTATATTTCTCCCTACTCTGAGATATGGTGAAATGAAGAGATAATTTGGATGTGCTAATGTTAAAATTTAAAATAAATTGTGATAGTTTTTCAACTCCGCTCTTAATTTACTTTTAGATCCGGCCAATTGAATTATTAAAATATGTTGTGAAACATATGATTCGGGAAATGGAGTATGAGTTCTACAATAGAGTGAGAATCACATTTAAGTCCATGAAGGAGTATTTCGTTCATGAAATTAAGTGCAAATAAATAGGTTAATATACTTTGTTGGGTGTATAATTGGAGATTTCTAGGGTGACAGACTAAGAATCCCCAATTTGATCTTAGTGTTTAAAAAAAAAAGCGAGAGTTAGCCTTCAGGGGCAGGGAAGTGGGAGCTCTAGAGTGGGAGCCAATATCCTCCTAGCCTAGCCACGTATTTAGGGACTAAACCTAAGATTAACCAATTATTTTCTATAACACTAAATCATGGTAGAGAATTAAAATTGCTCCTATTTGGCTCAATACAAATTTAAACTATTTATCTCATCCCATTTCACCAAAAACTCATTGTGGTGGGAAAGATGTTTTTTTCATATTAGAAAACTTCATCACATAAACATAGTTTAGTAGTTATTAATTTTAAACCCTCCTTTTAAATTCTGCTAGTAATTAATAATTTAGCTTTGATAGTGTCTTAAACATTCAAATATGGTGATAGTAATTTCATTTTACTTCTGTGAATTTTCTAGTTAATTTATCATTTCAAATTTAAACGTTCCTCGTGGGATTGATATTTGGGACTTAAAAAGAAAGTCTTATATTACTTGATAACGATACATATACTTGTGTAGAATACCAACATTAAGTGTTGAACATTATTATTTATAAAATATCACTTCAAGTTTTTGGCACAGTTGTAAAGCAGAGTGAACTTTATAAATTTTACACAACTATATTTCAACATCACATCAAGTTTTTGGCGCCGTTGCGGGGGAATGTAACTGTGAATTAAATAGATTTGGTGAATTAGAAAATTTAGAGATAAAATATACAAAATATCAAAAATTCCTTGCTTATTATATTTATTTATGCAAAATATTAGATCTAAAGGTTTAGTACCTTAAGAGTCAAAATTAGAACATACATTCGAAAGAAAAAGAAATTAAAATTTTGAACAAATTGACGAATAACTTAGATAATCAAAAGAGTGAAAATTGACAAAAACCTTTAAAAGATTATGTTAATCCAACAGCAGATGAACTTCACTTAACTATTCAAAATCCTGATGTTGCTACTAGTTCATTTGAGCTTAAACCTACTATTAACCAAATGTTACAAAATAATCAGTTTGGAGGAACACCTACTGAAGATCTTAACTTACATCTTGTTAGTTTTCTTGAAATTTGTGCTACTTTTAATTATGATGGAGTGTCTAATGATGGAGTGTCTGGAGTGTCTAATGATGTTGTTAGGGTTAGACTTTTTCCTTTTTCATTAAGGGATAAAGCCAAAGATTGATTAAACTCATTAGCACCTGGATCTATCAGAACTTGGGGAGAACTATCGCAAAAATTCTTGGCTAAATATTTTACACCCTAAAAAACCTCTAAGCTGAGAAACGATATTACATCTTTTTGTCAGTTTGAAGGGAAATCGATATATGAAGTCTGGGAAAGATTTAAGGATCTCCTTAGAAAATGTTCACACCATGTTTTACCAGATTGGTTAATAATTCAAACTTTTATAATTGATTAGTAGGATCACTTAGATCTATTATAGATGCTGCTGGAAGTGGATCTTTAATATCAAAATCTTTTGATGAAGCATACTCTTTAATAGAAGAAATGACTACTAACAATTTTCAATGACCCTCTGAACGGGAAAATCCTAAGAGAGTAGCTAGTATTCATGAATCTGATGCAATGTCTATTTTAGCATCTCAAATTGATGCTATATTGAAAAAGATTGATCAAATTGGAGTGAATTATTCTCAAATATCACCAATATTAGAGGAAAATTCGCTAGGGTAGATAATTGATTCTCAATCATCTTATGAAACTTTAAATGCTATTAATAATCAAAATAACAATCCTTATTCTAACTATTACAATTTTGGATGAAAAGATCACCCTAATTTTAGTTGGAATAATTATAACAATTCAATAAACCCCTCAGGAAATTTAAATAACTAAGGAAATTCTACTTATCAACTTTATTATCCTCCTGAATTTAACTTTAACCCTAACCTACAAGTTAAGGAAAAGAAGTTGACAATGGAAGAAGTAAAGTTGAATATGGGAAATCAAATACAAAATTAAGGGGCTATTATTAGAAATATTGAAAATCAATTAGGAGATATTTCTACTGCACTTAGTAAAAAACCTTTAAGAAATCTTCTGAGCACTATGAAAATTAATCTCAAAGATCAAAATAAGGAGCAAATTAAAGCTATTCAATTAGGAAGTTGAAAAAAAGTTGAAAAAGAATTGAAAGAGAAACAAAAGTTGATGAGGAGAAGGAAGAGATGGAAAGTGACCATAATGAAAATGAACAAACACAAGTTCCCCAAGAAAAACCATTACCTCCATTTCTTCAAAGACTAAAGTAGAGGATTAAAGTCCAACAATTTACAAAATTTTTGAAAATCCTTAAAAAATTAACGATAAAAATTCTTTTCATTAAGGCTTTAGAACAAATGCCAAGTTATGTAAAATTTATAAAAGATATAAAATTTGCCAAGTTATGTAAAATTTATAAAAGATATATTAAACATGAAGAGGAAGTTTACAGATCATGAGACCATTGGACTTAGTGAAGAGTGTAGCGCTATTATTAAGAATAAGCTTCCTATAAAACTAAAAGATCCTGGTAGTTTTACTATACCTTGTGCAATTGGTAAAAAGTTTTATGGAAAAGCCTTATGTGATTTAAGAGCGAGTATCGATCTTATGCCTCTATCAATTTAAACGTTTAGATTTAGGAGAGATTTCCTCTACAAGAAATGAAAGAAAAATTATAAAATATTCTAAATAAAATACCCAACCTAAAGGGGTTATAAAAGATGTATTAGTAACAGTGGATAAATTTATTTTCCCTGTAGACTTTATAGTATTAGATATAGAGGAAGATAAAGAGATTCATATTATTTTGGAGAGACCATTTCTTGCAATTGGGAGAGTTGTGATAGATGTGTAAATAGGAGAATTAATAATAAGAGTTAATGATCAAGAAGTAACATTTAATATTGCAAAAACTATGAAAAATCCTGTTATAGAAAAATATAATGAATGTTTTAGGATGGAAGTCACTGATTATCTAAGTAATGAGCAATTTAAGAATGAGTGAAGAAAAATTAAAGCAAGAAGAATTTAGTGAGAATAAGAATGAAATAAAAAAAGAAAATTAAGATTATATTCATGAAAAATTTGAAAATTTAGATTTGTTGGAAAATGATAATAAAAAACTTATTCCTTCAACAATTAAAACCACTTGAACTTAAAATGAAAATATTACCTGCTCATTTAAAATGTGTTTTTAGGAGATTCATTTACATTGCCTGTTATTGTATCTTCCGAGTTAACTGAAATCTAAGAACAAAAATTAATAGAAATGTTAAAAAGATATAAAAGGCTTTTGAATGAACTTTAGCAGATACTGAAGGAATTGGTCCTTCAATTTGTATGCACAAAATTTTATTAGATGAATAATACAAAATTAAAGCTGATCCACAGATGAGATTAAACCCAATAATGAAAGAAGTTGTTAAAAAAGAAAATTTAAATGATTAGATGTTAAAATTATATATCTTATTTTAGACAGTACCTGGGTAAGTCCAATTCACTGTGTTCCAAAGAAAAGAGGAGTGACCGTTGAAGTAAATGAGAAAAAAGAATTAATTATAATAAGACAAGTTACTAGTTGGTGAATCTGTACAGACAATTTAAAATTAAACAGGGCCACCAAGAAAGATTGCTTTCCCTTACCCTTTCTAGACCAAATATTGGATAGATTGGCTAGAAACAAATATGACTGTCTCTTTTAGATGGATATACCGGTTATCATCAAATCCCAATTGCTCATGAGGATCAATACAAGATAACATTTACAAGCCCTTATGGAACATTTGCTTTTTGTAGAATGCCTTTTGGACTATGCAATGCACCAGAAACATTTCAAAGATGTATGATGTCACTATTTAGTAATTTGATTGAAAATGTAATGAAAGTATTTATATATGATTTCTCTATGTTCGGGACTTCATTTGAATTATGTTTAAATAATTTAGAAAAATTCTGGAATTGTGTAAAAAAATCAACCTAGTATTAAATTGGGAAAAATGTCAATTTATGGTTGCACGAGGAATTGTACTTGGGCATAAAATTTCTGAAATGACATGGAAGTAGATCTTGCAAAAATTTAAATTATTGAAAAATTAACACCACTGACTACGGTCAGAGGGGTAAGAAGTTTTTTAGGACAGATTGGTTTCTACAAGCGTTGGATAAAGAAATTTTCAAAAATAACTAAATGATTATGTCAACTTTTAGAAAAAGATACAAAATTTGAATTTATAGAGAAATGCATAAAAGCATTTGAGTTATTGAAAGAAAAATTAATCACTGCACCTATAATAGTCCCACCTAATTGGAAAAAATTATTTGAATAATATACGATGCTAGTGATTATGCTATTGGAGTTATTTTAGGACAGAGACACAACAATGTTTTTAATAATATATTATGCTAGTAAAACTCTAGATGATGCTCAAATTAATGACACTACTACTGTGACACTACTACTGAAAGAGAGTACTGAAAGAGAGTTATTAGCTATTGTTTATGCCTTTGATAAATTTAAACCTTACTTAATTAGAACTAAATGTATAGTTCATACAAATCATTCTACTATTAAATACTTAATGCAAAAGAAGGATGTTAAAAAAAGGTTAATTAGATGATTACTTCTGTTGCAAGAGTTTGATTTTACTATAGTTGATAGAAAGGGAAATGATAATCAAATAGCTGATCATTTGTCTAGACTAGAAAAATAAATATTAACTATTTTTGCAAATGAAATTTTAAAAAATTTTAAAAATTTTCATGATGATTTTCATGATGAACAATTATATAGTATTGATGAATAAGATACACCGTGGTATGCCAATATAGTAAATTATATTGTAAGTAATATTCTACCGCCAGATATTAAGAATCAACAATTAAAGAAATTTATATATGATTCAAAATTTTATTTTTTGGATGACCCATATTTATATAAACAATGCAAAGATCAAATTATTAGAAGGTGTGTGTGCCTTATGAAGAAACTTAACAAATAATTGAAAATTGTCATGATTTTGAATTTGGTGAAAAGTTTGGAACTAGTAGAACTGCACATAAAATTTTGCAAGATGGAAAACTTTTCCAAGCATATATAAACATCACACTAACACAGAACTTTCACAAACAATACAAAACTCACATTTATATATAAAATATGTGTTATTACAAACTAACATTTTTCAAGCCAACAAACATCAAATTCAGTGTTCTAAATTAAACCAATATCCTAACATTGAAATCTAAACATCAAAATTCAAAACATAAACATAGATAGTGCTCATTAGAAAGGAAATGCAATCCAACACAACAAACTAAAACAAACAGTACTACACAAAACATTTCATGCATAAATTAAGATCAAACATCTTCTTCACTATCATCCGCTTGAATATCTCTCATCGATTAGTAGTGCACACAAAGATTGTAGGAGGCTCGAAATAAAAATTCATCAGTTGAATTTTCCTTCTCAATCCAAGTATGTTTCTTGAACATATGTACCAATCCATTATTAATACACCTTATATGTTCAAAATGTTTCTTCAGTCTCCAATCTAGATGATCCAACATTTCAGTAATATTCTCAATCACGTGCATGAGATTCTGTACCACTTTCTCTATCTTCTTGATCCTTTTTGAAAGTGCACTCGAGTTATAGTAGGGCTGAACAGGTGATGAATTCTGAGATCCTTGATCTATCAGTAAATTCATATCATTTTCATCTCTCATTCCAATATAGTTGCAGTAGATTTATGGATCCATCGGCTTCCAAGGAAGTAGCACTTTTTTCCAACTTTCATAAGGTACTTGAGCTTGACTACAAAGTAAGAAAACAGTGGATGGATGTCCCGGTCCAGTTACAGATCCATTCACAATCAAACCCAAAACTGATTTCACAATAATAGCTCCAAATTCAATAGGCTTTTCGGTTTGAATACAGTAATTCGAAATGACACACTCCTTAATGACCTTACTAATTTTCATGGTAGGCTGCAACTTCGATGCAATAAAGAAGTGTCAGGCTTTTGAAACTAGATTTAGAAATGATGAAGGAAAACTTACATTTCCTTTATCTTTGGTCTCCCACTTAGCATCTTTATCTGTAAGGTAGTGGTGGAGTTCATTCATATTCTCTCTTGTGGGGGTAAAGTTTGCCATAGGCACATTTTCAATCATAAACATCTCGTTTATTCTTGTAGGAGTGAATTGCACAAAGCTACCATACAAGTAAATCATTCCTTCGTTGATCCCATGAAGATTTGCATAAAATTCTTTTACTACGGGAACAACAACAACGACAGTATTGTAGCAAAGCACTTCCCAACGCTTCTACGCAATATTCTTTTCTACTCGAGTATTCGGCATGTTGAATCCTCAATTCAAAAATCTCCTTTCTTTGATAAGCCTCTTCTTCACTAGAACTTGATCATGTAATTTTTCTGCATCGAAACTTACAAACTTTCTCCAGTTGAAAATTCCAAATCTAACGGAGTTTCTAGAGTGGGAAGTCATAAGAATTGAAAAATGGTGACTCTTTCCTCGCTCCCCCCTAAAATATGGTTTGGAGTCAGTTTTTAGGAGTTATATGGAAAAGAAACTGCCAAAAACTATAAAAAAATACCATTTGACACATTTTAGACATTGTCAGACATGCGGTGCATCATGTGCTGATCTGGCGCATCATGTGCCAGCTCTCTGGAAAGTGGCGCATCATGCGCCATTTCCTTAATTTTCGCCGTTTTGATTTCGATCAAATAAATTCTCAATTTTTTCATAAAATTAGGCAAATAAAGATGTTTCTGAATATTTTATCAAATACACGGACTACATAAAGACATAAACATGAATATACGTGAAATATCTCAAACAAAACAAACTCAAAAACAAGCTGAACTACGATACAAATGGGTTGCCTCCCACAAAGCATTTCATTTAGTGTCGTCAGCCCGACATCCCCCATCTTATTCGGGGTGACCAAACATTACTATATCCTTAAAAGCTGGTCTTTGACCATCAAAATATGATTTCAATATGTGCCCATTAACTTTAAATATTCTTTCAGTCTTGGGGTCTTCAATATTAACTGCCTCGTAGGGATAGACTTTTATAACTCTGAATGACCCTTTCCACCTAGACTTCAATTTTCTAGGAAATAATTTTAATCTTGTATTGTAAAGTAAAACTTCATGTCCAGGTTCAAATTCTCTTTTTATTATCTTTTGATTGTCATTCTTTCATCTTTTCCTTATAAATCATTGCATTATTGAAAGATTCATTTCTGATTTACTCAAGCTCATTCAATTGCAGTAATCTTTTCTCACCAGCTACTTTCAAATTGACTTTCAAATTGAAATTCATTCAAATTGAAATTGAATTCTTTTATAGCCCAATAAGGTTTATGCTCCAACTCAACTAACAACTGACAAGTCTTCCCAATAATTAATCTATAAGGGGACATTCTTATAGGTGTCTTATAAGTTGTTTTGTATGCCCATAATGTCGTATCTAATCTAGCACACCAATCCATTTTATTAGGATTCACACTTTTTCCAAAATTCTTTTAATTTCACGATTAGACACTTCTGCCAAACCACTAGTTTGGGGATGATAAGCATTTGCAATTTTATGCATTATATTATATTTTTCTACGAGTCTTGTAATCATTATATTTTAATGATCATCGGTAATGATTACTCTCGGCATCCCATATCTTGTAAAAATATTTTTATTAAAAATTTTGAAACACTCCGAGCATCACATCAAGGTAAAGCAATTGCTTCAATTTATTTTGAAACATAATCCACTGCAATCAATATGTATATATTTTCAAATGAAGGAATAAATGGTCCCATAAAATCAAATCCCCATACATAAACAATTTCAATTTCTAAATTAAAATTTAGAGGCATTTCATTTCTTCTTGAAAAATTACTTACTCTCTGACACCAATCACATGTTTTGATATATATATTAACTTCTCTAAATATAGTAACCCAATAAATCTAGATTGTAAAATTTTATGAACAGTTCTATCATTCTTAAAATATCCTCCAAATTAAGAATCATGGCATTTTTTAATAATCTCTTGAATTTCTTTATAAGCACACATCATCTCATCATTAAATCTTTACATTGCTTATATAAATGAGGATCATACCAAAAATAAGATTTTGCATCATGAATGAATTTCTTTTCCTGTTGTTTTGTTAATCCATATGGTATAATATCACTAACAATATAATTTATAGTATCAACATACCAAGGAATTTCCCATATTTTTACCGCATAAAGTTATTCTTCAGGAAAGTTTCATTAATTTCTTTTTCCAAATCCAATATTTCTTCTTGTTCTAGCCTCGATAGATGATCAACAATTTGATTATCAATCCCTTTCCTATCGAATACTACAAGATCAAACTCTTGCATCAGAAATACCCATTTAATTAATCTTGGTTTAGCATCCTTCTTTTGCATCAAATATTTAATATCCAAATGGTCAGTATGCACAACACATTTAGCATGTTCTAGTCTCGATAGATGATCATCAATTTGATTATAAATCCCTTTCCTATCGACTACAATGAAATCAAACCCTTGCATCAGAAGTACCCATCTAATTAATCTTGATTTAGCATCCTTCTTTTGCATCAAATATTTAATAGTCGAATGGTCAGTATGCACAGTACATTTAGCTCCAATTAGATATGATATAAACTTATCAAAATCACACACAAAAGCTAATAGCTCTCAGCTAATAAATCTCTGTCAATGGTGGTGTAATTAATTTGAGAATCATTAAGAGTCTTACTAGCATAGTATATAACTTTAAAAATCTTATCATATCTCTGCCCTAAAACAGCTCCAATTGCATAATCACTAGTATCACACATTAATTCAAAAGGTTTCTCCCAATCCGGTGAAATAATTATAGGAGCACTGATCAATTTTTTCTTTAAAGTTTCAAAGCCTTTATAGCAATCTTGATTAAAGTCAAATTTTGTATCTTTCCCCAGAAGTTAGCATAAAGGTTTAGTAATTTTTGAAAAAATCTTAATATATCTCCTGTAAAATCCAGCATGTCCTGAAAAGCTCCTAACCCCTTTTACTGTGGTAGGTGGAGGTAGGTTTGATATAACCTGTATTTTTGCAGGATCTACTTCTATGTCATTTTCATTTTCTGTATGTCATTTTCTGAAATTTTATGTCCAAGCACAATTCCTCCTACAATAATAAATTGACATTTTTCCCAATTCAATAAGAGATTAATCTTTTTACAACATTCCAGAACTTTCTCTAAATGATTTAGAAATATTTTGAATGAAGTTCCAAATACAGAAAAATTGTCCATAAAGACTTTAATCTCTTTTTCAATCATCTTTTTCAATCAAATTTTCAATCAAATCACTAAAAATTGACATCATACATCATTGGAATGTTGTAGGTGCATTGCTAAATTCAAAAGACATTCGCCGAAAAGCAAAAGTTCCATATGGACTAGTAAATGTTGTTTTCTCTTGATCCTCTAGAGTAATAAGTATTTGAGTAATAAGTATTTGACGATAGCCGGTGTATCCATCTAGAAAAAAAAATATTTGTGTCTAGTCAGCCTGTCTACATCTGGTCTAAGAAAGATAAAGGCAGAAAGAGTAAAGGAAAATGATCCTTTCTGGTTGCAGAATTTAATTTTTTATAATCTGTACAGATTCATCAACCAATGACTTGTCTTGTTGATATCAATTTATTATGTTCATTTGTTACTACAGCCACACCTCCTTTCTTTAGAACATAATGAATTAGACTAACCCAAACACTATCTGAAATAGGATATATTACTCCAGCATCTAACCATTTTAAAATTTCTTTCCTTACTACTTCTTTCATTATAGGATTTAATCTTCTTTGAGGGGCAGCTCTTGGTTCATGTTGATCTTCTAATAAGATTCTATGCATACAAATTAAAGGACTGATTCCTTTAATATTAGCTAATGTCCATCTAAAAACTTTCTTAACTTTCTTATATCTTTTCTTATATCTTGTCAAAATTTCCAACAACTATTGTTGTTGCATATCAGTTGATTTTGAGGATACCATAACGAGTAATGTAAATAAGTCTCTTAAAAATGCATACTTCAAATATGTAGGAAGCGTTTTCACTTCTAGTTCAAGAGATTTCTCATTAGATGAAATCAAATTCTTGTTGTTTTCTATAGAATCTAACATTTCACATCTTTCCTGAACATAATCCATATCCTCTTTACTCACTTCCTTAGATTTATCTTGAATTCTATCCTCATCTTGATATTCCATATATTCTTTTTAAATTCCCTTTCAAAAGTTTTCTTGAAATATTCATGGCTTAAATATTCATTAATATCCATTCTAGCATTTAATCTCTTGCTCATTTGAACAGTATCTCATTGATTTTGCAATATTAAATATAACCTCTTGATCACTAACTCTCATAGTTAGGTCTCCTTTCTGCACATCTATCAAAGCTTTTTCAGTGACTAGGAATGATCTTCCTAAAATGATAGGAATTACTTTATCTTCCTCTATATCTAATACAATAAAGTCCACAGGAAAGATAAACTTATCAACTTTTAACAAAACATCTTCTATAACTCCTTTAAGATAAGTAATCGAATGATCAGCTAACTGCAAAGTAACAGTTGTAGGTGAAATATCTCCTAAGCCAAACCTTCTAAAAATTGATAATGACATATGATTAATACTGGCTCCTAAATCACATGATTTTTTTTTCATAAAATCGTTCACCAATAGCACAATGAATTATAAAACTTCCAGGATCTTTAAGTTTTTCAGGAAGCTTTTTCTGAATTATAGCGCTACACTCTTCGTTGAGTGCAACAGTCTCATTATCTACAAACTTCCTTTTTCTTATTAAGTATACCCTTCATGAACTTTACATAGCTTGACATTTGTTCCAAAGCTTCAATAAATGGAATGTTTGTCGTTAGTTTCCTCAAAATTTCCAAAAATTTTAAAAATTGATTATCTCTCTGTGTCTGTTTTAATCTTTGAGGAAATGGAGGTGGTGGTTATTCACAGTTAACTTTAATTGGAAAATAGGTCTTTCAGAATCTTTTGGAGCGTCCTCTTTTAATTCTTCAATTTCTTCTCGCTCCACTTCAGTTTCTTTTTGAACCCTACCTTCCAATTCTCTTCCACTTTTAAGTTGAATGGTTTTTACTTGCTCTTTATTATGGTCTTTCGGATTTGTTTCAGTATTACTAAGTAACATTACTAAACAATGTTCTTGGAGGTATATTGCTAAGTGCAGTAGCAATACATCCCAATTGATTTTTCATGTTTCTGATAGCAGCTCCTTGACTTTGTAATTGACTAACTACCGATCTGCAATACCAATTCTTCCATTGATAACTTTTTTCTCCTTACTCTGTAAATTATTAAAACCTTGGGGGTAATAAGATTTATAAGCTTAGTTCCCTCGATTGTTGGAGTTTCCCAATGTGTTCGCAGTGTTGTTTCCCCATTGCAGATTTGCAACATTAGAATTATTGTTACTCCAACTAAAATTTGAACGATTCTTCCAACCAAGATTATAATAATTGGCATAAGGATTATTAGAACGATTGTTTATTGCATTTAAAGTCTCATAAGAAGACTGAGATTCTATCATTTGTCCCAATAAGTTCTCCTCAAGTACAAATGCTTTCTGAGAATAATTCATTCTATATTGATCCATCTTCTTTGATATAACAACTATTTGGGCAGCTAAAATAAATATTGCGTCAGAATCATGTATACTAGCTACTTTTTTTGGATTTGCCCTTTCATAGGGTCATTGAAAATTATTAGTAGCCATCTCTTCAATTAATGAATATGCTTTATCAAATGGTTTTGACATTAACGATCCACCAGCAGTAGCGTCAATTATCGATCAAAGAGAAAGTACCAACCCATTATAAAAAGTTTGAATTATTAACCAATCTGGCAAGACATGGTGTGGACACTTTTTAAGGAGATCGTTAAATCTTTCCCAGGCTTCATAAATTGATTCTCCTTCAAACTGGCAAAAACATATGTTATCATTTCTAAGTTTAGTAGTTTTTGAAGGTGGGAAATATTTAAATAAGAATTTTTGTGATAAATCTCCCCATGTTCTGATAGATACATGTGCTAATGAGTTTAACCACATCTTAGTTTTATCGCTTAGTGAAAAAGGAAAAAGTCTAAGTTTGACGGCATCATTTGACACTCCATCATATTTAAATGTAGCACAAAATTCTAAAAAGCTAGCAAGGTGTAATTTAGGATCTTCAGTAGGTATTCTTCTAAACTAATTGTTTTGTACAATTTGGATAATGACAAGTTTAAGCTCAAATGAATTGGCAGCTACAGCAAGATATTGAATACTCAAAAGAATTTCATCTGCTGTAAGATTTGCATAATCTCTTAAAGGTCTCTCATGATGTTCATTTTCATTTCCAATATTGTTTAAATTGCACGTCATTTTGCTAAACTGATCCTTATCTTTTTGTTGTTGTCCAATTTTTTTTAACAGTTTTTTTTCTAACACAGAGTCGTAAGGTACTAAATTCCCAAATCTTACACTATGCATAAACTAAATAAAGCAAGTAATTAAAATAAAAAAACACACTCTTTTTTATATTTATTTTTAAAATAAAATAAAATAAAATATTAATATTTTTCATTAATTCTCCGACAATGACACCAAAAACTTGACACAGAGATTTGTATATGAAAATATTTATGAAGTAGACATCACTTAACAACGCTAAAAACTCAATGCAGGCAGATATATAATAAATATGTAATATAATCCTAACAAAACACTATTTATAAATATAATTTATCATTTAAAACCCTTTTTAAACTGTCAAATCTCTCCTAAATATCAACATAAGTATACATATCGTTCAAGTTATAAATGACTCTAAAGGAGTCCTAGATATCGATCCTACAGAGAAGTTGGAAAATCCCAAAGTAAATTATGTAAATTATTTTATAATAAAAACAAAAATAAAAGTAAAGTGAGAAATTTAAAAATTGATTACTTAGGTGAATGCTAATAAAATGCAGATGTAAGATTACAGAAATTAAACTAAACTAAATATTTAAATTTTAAAAGTAAAATTGCAAAAATTAAATAAAGTTTTTGTTGTGACGCAAAGTTCAAATTTAAGAAATCATCCTTCCCCTTTACAATGAGTATATGGTTTGTGAAAAAATTGAAATCATTTGAACAAAAATATATATAAATTGTTTGGTGCCAAATAAGAGCATTATTATTCCTTACCCTCTTCTGAGTGTTATAAAGAACATTGACTAGTACAGAGTTTGATCGCTAATTCGATGGTTAGGATGGGAGAATACCGGCTGCCATTCCAGAGCTCCCACTACTCCCTCTCCTGAGGGCTTAAGGGCTAACAATCTCGCATTAGTTTCTAATCCACTAAACCAAATTGGGGGGTTTAATCTGTCACTTTGAAATCTCCAATTCTGCATCCAACAAAAGAATATTTTCCTATTTATTTGCACCCAATCCCGTGGATGACATAGTCTCCCATGAAATCAAATGTGATTATCTCTATGTTGTAAAAATTATATCTCAATTAAGAACATATGTCTCTCAACAAGTTTTAACATTTCAATTTACCAGAACCAGATTGAAAAGTAAAAAAGTAAATGAAGATCGGAGTTCAAATCATCACAAATCATTATTATTTAAAACCGTACAAAAATAAAATCTATTCTTCACAAAATCATATCTTCAAAGTAGAGAGAAGAACAAAGAAAACTACTCAGAATTCATGAGAATGATACGATAAAACATGAATGATACGTATAAAAATAAGTTTACAAAATAAAGAAAATTAAAATACTATAAAAAAATAGTTTTACAAAATAAAAAAAATTAAAATACAACTTATCTCACAATCCTTCCCATACAAATCTCTAGAAGTACACTCCAAGCCATTTTCTCTTATCTCTTTACAATCATTCCCGATTCTCTTAGAAATGTAATGAAGAAGAAATCTCTCACCTTCACTCTCCTCTTACAAACCTAGAATAAAATCTCCTTTTCTCTCTCTCTAACTCTCACGCCACACCCGAAAAGCTTCTTCTTTTTTGTCCCCCCTTTTGCCTCTTTAAGTCTTATTCTTTTATTTTGGGCTACCTCATTTTGAAAAGAATTCAAAATTCCCTAAAAAAATTCCTTCAAAAGTCAACTCTTTTGAATTTAAAAGATGTGATATTTGATCCAAGAGTCATATCACTTCATAAAAGAACCTTTTAAAGTGTCTAGATGCATTGAATTACTCAAAGACGTGTGCAGAACAAGTGTCCCTTTGAAAATTTGTGCAAAATTTGTTTTGAATCACCTTAATTTGAAAAAGTCGTCTTTTGCGCATCATGCACCGATCTGGAGCATCATGCATCAGCTCTCGGATTTTGGCGCATCATGCGCGATTGGCGCATGATGCGCCAGAATCCAAAATTGGCTCTTTTTCCTTTAAATTTCATTCTTTTTGTCATTTTTGCTCTAAATACCTAAAAATGATATACCTGCAACAAAAACACAAAAATACCCTTCTTTAAAGTGTAATATCACAAAAAAATAAGCATAAAATAGATACTTAAAATAACATATTATTTTGGTGTATCAACCTACATCAGACACGTCAGTCTAAAATTGACATCCAAAAATCAGAGTCATTTTGTTGGGGTTTGTCCTACTCATTTTGTTCATTCTCTTATGAATCATTTGAATGTAAATAATTGTTTAAATAAGAAGGACACCCTGGGTCCATAAGAGAAAAAAACCTATAAAAAAAAAGAAAATTGAATGAAAGTATAGAAACCTAGCTCAACTAAGCCTTAAATTACAACTGCAATAAAATTAAGTTAGCACAACCTAATTTTATTATAACAACCGAGAAACATGTAAAGCAAATAAGTGCAACATGGAGCATGCTTTAACTTCCCAATGATTTAAAGAAGGTTCATATAAAGTTTATGAGGGGTTACATTGAAACAAACCAGAGTCACATTTTAGAATTATCACTAACCCAAAAGATTGACAACCATATTGGCCCAGACTAATTTGTAGTCAACCGACTACATTGTGATTGAGCCACAAAGGAGTATAATCCAACTTTCAATGGACGAAAATCATTCAGCATTCAATAGAGTAAGTTAGAAAGGCACTTACACTAAAGGATCAACCTCTACTACTTGCCCCAACTGTCCTAAGATTAAACAACCTTGTCCTGTCAAGCTGGTATCATGACTGACCCAAAGAAGTGCAATAGTTGTGCATTATATTTTCATTTAAGAAAAAGTTTCAATTTAATTCTTTTCATTGGTTTCACCTTATTTGTTTTCATGATTTCAATTCAATGTTAGGTGTGCGATGAGTTTACTGGACATAACTTAACCTTGATTAATTAACTCAAGGGTTTAACGGTAATGGGAGAGTCAATCAACACAATAACATTGTGTTGGTGCCACGTGGAGCGTACTAAAACTTAAAGTAGAGAAAAAGAAGATTAAAATAGATTTTTACAATGAGCTATACTGAAAGTGACACATGTGTCATCAAATTTTAGATTTACTAACTCAAATGATTAACAACCAAATCAGTCCCTACTGATTCAGGTTCAATCAAATTGGCTCTTTTTCCTTTAAATTTCATTCTTTTTGTCATTTTTGCTCTAAATACCTAAAAATGATATACCTGCAACAAAAACACAAAAATACCCTTCTTTAAAGTGTAATATCACAAAAAAATAAGCATAAAATAGATACTTAAAACAGTATATTATTTTGGTGTATTTGGAGGCTCTCAGTTTGAAGCTTTCCAAAGACTAGCTGGCCGGCCATGGCAGAGCTGACGGCTAGAGTGGTTAGGGGAGTCAGGGGGAGTCTTAATTGTGATTAATTTGGTGGCTTGATTACTGGTGGCAAGTATATACTTGGTTTAGCTAAATATGGGATGAGATCCCTTAATTCAAGGGAACCTTAGTCCATGGCTCATGTAGGTTAGGTTATGTGGGTCTAGCTTGGTTCTTAGGGCTCAAATGTTGGTTGTGGTAACCATCATTTAGTCAATTTCAAGTGGTTTAGCCAATTTCAGAGTTTGGGTTCAAAATTTGGGTTTTGGTTTGAATTTGGATCTAGGTTGGGTTTGAGTTAGGATTTGGGTCAAGTGATTCATCAAATGGGCTTGGATAATTGTCATGAGGAGTTTGAAAAATAAATAGGGTGGATTTAAATTGATTGGGATGTTTAATTTAATGGGATTCTAAATTTGGGTAAATTTGGGGCATCTGGGCTAGATTTAGAATTTAGGCTTAAAATTAGCTTCAATTGGGTTGTAATTTGATTTCAAATAAGCTTCGACATGACGAAATTTGATTATGATTTGAAATTGGGGACACTGGATTGATCATGAAATTCAATTTGATGAATTTTGGAGATATGACCAAATTGGGGGTTTTTGAATTGGGCTTGGAATTTGAGTTTGAAATTGGATTCAATTAAGCTTCAATTTGGTTTTGATTGGTATCAAACATGGTGAATTTGGATTTAGAATTTAAATTGGGGAGGCTTGGAATCAATTTGGTGGAAATTAGCGGTAATTTGGGCATTTTGGGCCTTAAAGGGCAAAATCAGTCAAATTGGTCAAATTGGACTTCATGAGTGGTCAAGATTGGCTTTGGAAGTGTTTGGAATAATTTTGGAGGTTTTGGAAACTTTTGACCACTATAGGCATTTTGTTAATTTTTGCAATTTTGAAAATTTTGGAATGTTTTAGGCAATTTAAGTGGTTTAAAATGGTTTGAGATGAATTTTGAACAAAATTGGGTAATTTGGGTAATTTTTGAAAATTTACGATTTTAAGGGTAATTTGGTGATTTTGAGAAAGTTTAGGGACAAAAGACTGAGTTGGATATTTGGGTAGGATGAGATCAATTGAGGATGCTAATCATAAAATTACCCTTTTTTGAGCCATGAAACCAAGGGAGCTCCCACAATGGATCCTCCATGTGTTTTTCTTAGTCAAACTTTAGTCTAAGGCTAAGGGTTTAGAGGATCATCCACATGAGTTTCCAAATGAGTAAGGGATCAAGTTAAGCATGTTTGGTTAAGGGTTTAGGTTGTGAGTGAAGGTGAGGGGTATCAAGTTTATGTGTGCAAGACTGACCAAGACCACACCACGCAGTGCTAACCCTAAGGCCAAACAGTCCTATGAGGAATCTTCTTGAGCTCCCCCATATTGGCTCTAACTAATAAGTGCTAGAGGTTAGAACCATCATGTGGAACTTCAAGATTAGGAAAAGGAGTTTTAGAATTTCTAATGGTGAGGGTTCTTTTGCTACTCTTCTAGGAATAGTCAACAGGAAAGTCCTATGGCTAGATCCTAGGCTTCTAAGGAAGAGACTAGTCCTCAACCAAAAGTGAGGTCAACATCCATGTCACCCCACTTTGGGTCCACCAAATTGACCATCATGAAATGCTTGGAGGTGATGGAAAGATCGACTTTAATTTGATCTGAAAGAACCATAACGAGTTCATCACTTGGAATCATCCCCAACACCTTAGCCTCCAATTCTTGGTTCTTAGCAGTCAAAATGACAATGGTTTGCAAGAGTTCCCAGACTTTATACTCTAACACATTGGTTGAATCTTTTTAGTTTTTTCAGAGGCGTGGGAGCTCTAGATTGGCATGCCTTTTGCCTTCAAATACCTTGGCCCTCACCTGGCTGGCGACCTTCCTTTTCCTCTCTTCATGTACCACAACCTTGGCCAGGCAGAGATACATAGAGAGTCATAGTGCCACCTCTGTCCAAAATTTCACACAACTCAGGACAAGACATGTTTTTCATGATTCAATTCAGGTTATTGATACACCTAAAATATATAGTATTTTTAAACACATTTTTATACCTATTTTTGAGATATTGCGCTTTAATGGAAGGTAATTTTATGTTTTTCTTACAGATACAAGTAAAAATGAAAAAAATGCTTAAATGAGTGAAAAATGATCAAATTTGGAGGAAAAAGGTGAAAAATTGTGCAAAAGAGTTTTGACGCCTAAGCGCCAAATCCGGCGCTTAAGCGCCGGTTAAATAGAGAATGTCGCGCCAAAGCACCGAGACCCTGCACTTAAGCGCCAGTGGCAATTACTAGATGAAGTAAAATCAGTTTTCAAGAATTTCAAAGAGGTTTTTTAGGCACTCATTGGCTTAATAGGTGGTTGTAACCACCATTGACGAAAATTATCATGAAAAGATGCATCTCTTGGGCAAATACATTGAATCAAGACACATTTTGAAGAGATGGACTTAGAAAAGTATCCTGAAAAGGTCCGAAAAAGTTGCAGTCTTGAAAATATTGGTAAATTTTGAAAGTTCTTCTCTACGGAGTTAGTTCGGAGAGATTTTCAGGAACCACTTTTTATTTATTTTATCATTTTTGTTATTTTGTTTTGAGTGATTATAAAAGATAAGAGATTCAAAGGAACTTCAAGAGTTTGGTGGAGGACTTGAGATAAGTTTTTATCTTTTTGTTTTAGACTACTTTTGGTTTTAATTGAGACTTGTTGTTGGTTTGACAATGATTTCTTCATTTAAACTAAAGTGTGGTTTTGTTTTCTTCATAAATTTTGAGTAGTTTTTTTTATCTTTCTTCTTAAAATGATATGTAATTAAGTTTTGGATAGAAGTTGTGGAGAGAATTGATCTTTAATGTTGGAAGAAGTTGTGATAATTTAAATCTATGCACTTCATTTACTTCTTGATTTGACCAATCCAGATGTTAAAATCTGTTGTGAAAACATATAAGAACCGGGCTGGTATTGTCTCAGTCAACAACTAGAAAGAATCACATGAGGTTGTATGAATGAGAATATAGTTCATATGATTAAGTGCAAATAAATAAGGAAATATTCATTGACGGTGTAGAGTTAGAGGGCCTTAGAGTGACATATTAAAGCCCCCAACTTGATTTATTGTTTTAGGTTCTGATACGAGAATCTTAGCCCCCAGGTGGAGGGAATTGAGGGAACTCTAGAGTGAGAGCTAGTATCTTCCTTACCTAACAAGTCTCCAGAACTATTCAAACTTTAAATTAGCCAATGTTCTTTATAGCATCTCTAGTCAGGGTAAAAAATATTATTGCTCCTATTTAACACAACACAATTTGCATACTTCCACAACAGAATTCCTATACTTATTATTGATTCATGATAAGAAGAAAGACATTTTCATATTAAGTACTTTTCTTATACAAAAACTTTAGTTATCTTTTTAAATTATTACTGTTTCGTTAAAATATCAAAAATATTTAAATTTTAAATTCCTACAAAAATCATTTTTAGTTTAAGCAATTATCTTTTTAAAAATAGAAAAACTTTCTAAAAAGTGCATATTGCATGATCTTCCCTGTGGGTTCGATATTTAGATCTTAATCAAAAAGTCTTATAATACTTGGTAACGATACGAATATTTGCATAGTATCCCAATATAAATATATATAAATTAAAAAACTAAATTATTATTTTTCTACAGGATCAAGTTTTTGGTTTTGTTGCAAAATAAAGAAATATAAGTGAAAAATATCATCAGAACTATTGTTATACTATGCATAAGCATTAGGATCGGGGATCAAGTTTTTGGCGCCGTTGTCGGGAATGAAAACTAAGTAAATTTCTATTTTTAGAAAGAATTATTTAAACTTTAAATATTATATCTTATTTTGTATGTTGTTTTATTTTATTTTATTTTATTTTATTTTATTTTAGTGTATGCGTAGTTCAGATTCTGAAGGACTAGTGCCCTACGATTCTGAATTAGAAAGAAGTATTAGAAAAATCAAAAAACCCAACAAAATTAAAAATCTTGAAAATTCAAAAAAAAATTATAAAAATAGCAAACCAAAACAATCAAAATACTGAAATTCATCAAGAGTTTAGACCTTTAAGAGATTCTGTCAAACCCTACTGTAGATGAACTTTATTGTAGTATTCAAAAACCTATTGTAGTGGCTAATTCATTTGAGCTTAAACTTGTTATTATCCAAATGATAAGTTATTATCCAAATGTTATCAAATAGTCAGTTTGGGGGATCACTAACTGAAGATCCAAATTTATTACATTTAAATACAATGGTGCTTCAGATGATGCCATAAGACTTAGGTTATTTCCTTTCTTACTGAGGGATAAAGCTAAGATGTAGTTGAGGATGAGATTGAATTCATTAGCACCTAGATCTATCAGAACTTGGGGTGATTTAGCATAAAAATTCCTTGTTGAATATTTTCCACCATAAAAAACTGTGAAGCTTAGAAATGATATTACATTTTTTAATCAGTTTGAAGGGGAATTTATTTATGACGCATGGGAACGATTTAAAGAACTCTGTCGGCACTATTTTTGGTGTGGGGTTTGCCTGTAAGAAGCTGTCGGTCATCGGAATTGAAATCCCGTTGCCCGCTTCGGAAGGACATTTTTTTAAAAAATTTTAATTTTGAAAAAGATGAAGTCAAACTGACCCCATAAATTTTATAGTTTAAATGAAAGAGCGTTTTACCTCAAATCCTATATCTATCCCGAAGGATGAACACAAGAATTGAGGGTGAGGTTCGATCA
>NW_018165536.1:0-3602 GCF_001263595.1 Phalaenopsis equestris
CGCTTCTTTCAGCCCGGAAGTGAAGGAACTCTCTTGCAATCGAAGAAGAAGTAAGCTCCATCACCAGCAAAGAGAAACACTGCAACGAACTGCTAGAAACAGGAGAGCAGAGAGGAGTTTTGTGGCTCTGTAGAAAGGAGAAGAGCCGTAGCAGCGAGCCGCTGTTAGGGCTGTCGAGCGTACGAAGGAGGGGAACCAGAAAAGGCGAGATTTGTTACGAGAGCCGCTACAGGTGAGGATCGAGCGGCGAGCGAGCCGCTACGGGTGAGGATCGATTTGCGAGCGAGCATCATATGAGTGCGGCATATATATATTGATGTGAATGTGATAGTTTCAAGTAAATAAATATTAAAGTTTAGGAGTTAGATATGAAAATATATAAGAATTTTTTGGTATTTATGTAAATCCTTAGAAAATAAGCGTGCAACTGTAGCTCCAATAAGTGCGGCATTTGTATTTATCCGCAAACTTCTCCTTGATTGCATGTGGAACATTTACATATCATTTATTGCCAGACATTTTAAAAAGAAGATTTTAAAATTTTGTTTCAATAAATCTCTGCATAGGCATATGTTTCACAGCATCAGATGAGCTTATCCTAGGGAAAGCTAAGGCTAGAGACATAAGGCAATACCAAGCACTGAACCACACACGTTGAACTAGGATCTTATTCTTGCAGTAGATGTTTAATTGTTATGTTTGTGCATCTTCTCATCATCTTAATGACTAGGGCATATGCTTGCGACTGGTTTCAGATATTTATGCTAATTCTGTTTCTACTAATTTAATGCAGGAAACGATCTATACGACTCAGCAGTTAGCTTCCGCATCCCAGATCTCCCAGCTTTTGCTTTGGAATATCTCCCAAATCGTGATTCATTAGTGTATGGAGATTTATATGGAATCAGTGCTGAAGCTTCAACAATCTTTAGAGCTACTCTCCGATATGAAGGTTTTTTCTATTTTCTTGAATTTATCTCCCTCCCCGTTGCTATCTCCTTCATCGTGCAAATGACGTTAGGATTGATTTTTTATTTTTATATTCTTGGGGAAATAATGTTATTATTTAGATGCATTTGGTCTAATTTACTGACCTCATACATTGTTGAGGTTAAGCTACTGCACCTTTCTCAAATTTGTGCCCTTTGCAACTCCAGTTATTCCCCATTGGTAAATAATGAAAATTATGATGAATCACATATCAATAAATGAACTTTGTGACAAAAGCATTAAGATCAGCTAGAGTGGTTAGTTAAGAGGAGGCTTGTTGTCATTTTGTAGTTTGTTGTTAACTTTCCTCTTCATTGATCCCTTTGCCGTGGAAGTGCACTCATGTTATTTTGCATCTTCATGCGGATAGTATGCTGCATGTCATAGCAAATGTGATCTCTCCCAAGTGAATCAGGCCTTTTAAGTGCAGGTACAACTGCTTAAAAGATTCCAGGCAAGTGGAATCAGTGGGAAACTGATAGGATGATGAAAATGTTAAATGTTTAGGTCTTCTATTAAGTTAATAAATGTAGTTAATTTGTTTGAAGTTGGTAGTATTGTATTAGTGGTTCTTGGTTTCTATAAATACTTTTATTGAGGAATTAGGTATGGGATGAATTTAAAGTTCCTCCGCTGCCCTCTCTCTCTCTCTCCCCCTCCCATCGCCTCTTGGAGCTTGGGCAAGCTAAAATTGCCTAGTTAATTGTTTTTCAACTATTCTTTATACATTTCTAAAAGAAGGCTCATATCACACTTAGGTGGATAATTTAGAGAACTGTATTTAGATAAGACCGTTTTCTTTTTCAAAGTCATGAGCTTAATGAATCAATAAACATATACAAATATGTTGGAAATCTTTCTCATGTTGCAACTTAATCTTTTTTCTTTCATTTCAGGATTTAGTGAAATAATGGCTTGTCTCGGAAAACTTGGTTTTTTCGATAGTACTGTTCATCCAAAGTTGGAAGGAGTACATAGACCAACTTTTGGTGCCTTTCTAAATGAACTTCTGAACAACAAAAGTGCATATTTTTTGGACTCTGGCAAGCTGCAGGTCCCATTAGATGAGCATGAAATTGTTAAAAGAGTGATGATGTTTGGATGCTGCAGAGAAGCTGCCACAGCAACGAAGACCGCCAAAACTATCAGGTTTCGTGGAAACACTTAATGCTGATCCCAAAATACTTGGGAAAGATACTTTTCTCTTTAACAAATCCATCATATGATGATTAACCGCAAAACTAGTAATTTTATGCAAACTTTTGAATTTAAAATGCTCATGTTATTGCTTTTTAACTCTGATTCAGGTTTTTGGGACTCCATGATTGTGAAGAAATCCCTAAAGCATGTTCCAGTGCATTTGACGTAACTTGTTTACGGATGCAAGAGCGATTAAGCTATTCTAGCCAAGAGCAGGTGATTAACTCTAAATCCTTTTGGAATATTTGGTAATTTAAAACGCACCAAACCTATTTTATTTTTCTGAATCAGATTGCTTAGATGGACAAGGAAAATCTTCTTTCCTTAGATAAGAACTAAATGATCACGAAAATTGGAAATTAAAACCCCATCCTGTCTCATACTGCAAATCACAGCGTCATAAATAAAACTTTCACTTTATTTCTGTTTTTTTCTCTGCAATACTATATTCTGCCAATCTTTAGCCTTAGCTTTTATCTGTCGTTCTTGATTGATCCATCAGGACATGGTGCTTTTACACCATGAGATCCAAGTAGAGTATCCCGATGGCAGACCAACGGAGAACCACAAGGCCACTCTTCTGGAATTCGGTACGACTGAAAATGGAAAAACAACCACAGCAATGGCTCGCACGGTTGGTGTTCCAGCAGCCATTGGAGCTCTGGTAAAACTCTCCATATCTGGACATAATTTTATTACTATGGGGACTAAACGGTCATTCTGACTAATTATTTTACTCATTATTTTCCAGCTTTTGCTCCAGAACAAGATTCAAACCAAAGGTTTGATCAGACCAACTGAACCTGAGGTTTATGTGCCCGGTAAGTTTTTGTCGACGATTTGAAGCCCTTCGACATTATTAATATGTTTTACTAAGCAAAAAATAATTCCAAAAAAAAAAATGATCATTATTTTATTCCTGTCTGTTGCAGCATTGCAAATGTTAGAAGCTTGTGGAATTATGCTTCTGGAGAAAATTGAGACTTTATGAGCTGGTGTCAGTCTTTCAATAAGAGCAGGCTGTTCATAATTTCTTAAATAGAGATTGAAGCAGATTCAAAGGTAGTTGTAAATGTGCTTGTGTATAAATGATGGAATTTACTGATTCTTGATGTATGCAAGCCAAATGCCCTACTTGTATTCTACCTTTTTAGATGTTTTCCCCTCTTTAATTGTAGCACAATGACTGGAAACAAACTAAATTGTCTGCAAATAATTGAAGACTGCTAAAAAAACGATTGAATCTGCAGTCAATGAGTAAAGTCTTGCTCAAATGGAACTTAAATTGGTTGAATTTATGTTGGATTGAACTGCTGGAGATTCTTTCAAATGTTTGGATGTTTGAATTTGCATATAAATATATTTCTATAACCTTGGTTAAAACTAAAAATTGATCAAAATTGTATTGATTT
>NW_018165536.1:3702-4368 GCF_001263595.1 Phalaenopsis equestris
AAAAATGTATTGATCACACGACCAAAATTCTGAAAGATAGAAAAGAAATGATGATGATGATATTAACACTTAATGGAAATTCAAACCTGAAGTCATATCCATCAGTGTCCAACAAATACAACTCCAACTTCAACTCAAAGAATGTTAGAAAGATTTTTCAAAGACAACTTCAACAACCTTTATAGAATCTGCAAAAAATAAAATGATGACTGCTACAAACAAAGCTACAAGTTGACGACCTCTTCAACAGTGGTATTTATAAAAATAACGCATCTGTTATGTGTACTTGAAAGAATGTAGTTCTGATGGTACGGTATGGATGGGCCATTTTCTACACTTGTCATTTTTCAGTGGACGATACTTCAATAAGTATTGTGCCTTGCAATGTTTCAGAGTCAAAGACTCATTCTTAGAAGCTCAGACGTCATGCTTGTCTGTAACTGGGTCCAAATCCTAACAAAAAGAAAAGAAACTGATAAATTTCTCGAGTTTGAGGTTTCTTACTCTTTGCTTGTCTTAATTTTTTAAAACCAAATCCTAACAAAAAGAAACCAAATCATGTTTTTTGAAAGTCTTAATTAAACTTTAAATATTGTACCTTATTTTGTATGTTTTATTTTATTTTATTTTATGTTAGTGTATGTGTAGTTCAGGTTCTGAAGGACT
>NW_018165536.1:4943-15627 GCF_001263595.1 Phalaenopsis equestris
CGCTGCTGGTGGTTCATTGATGTCAAAACTATTTCATGACGCTTATGCTTTAATTGAAGAAATGGCTACAAATAACATTCAATGGCCTTCTGAGAGGGTAAATCCAAAGAAAGTAGCCAATATTCATGAAACTGATGCATTTACTATGTTGGCAAATCAAGTTGCTACAATTTCTAGACCAATTTGGAATGAATTTTTCTCAACCAATTTTCATGATTGAAGAGAATTCATTAGGCCAAATTATAGATTCTCAAGCATCGTTGGAAACATTGAATGTCGTAAATAATAAGCAAAATAACCCATATTCCAATTATTATAACTCAAGTTGAAAGAACCATCCCAACTTTAACTGGAATAACAATTCAGGTGGTAATAATCAGCAAAGGGGGAACAACCAAGTAAACACATTGGGAAACTGGAACAACCAAAGGAACAATAAATATAGATCTACTTATCCTCTAGGTATCAACAGTAATACACAATTTAAGGATAAGAAGTTGTCTATAGAAGAAGTGGTCTTACAAATGGGTAATCAGTTACAAAGCCGAGCTAAAATTAGAAATATTGAGAATCAACTTGGGTAAATCGCAAGTTCATTAAGAAATAGATCCCAAGGAACACTTCTTAGTAATACTAAATCAAATCCAAAAGACCAGAATAAAGAGCAAGTTAAATCCGTACAACTTAGAAGAGAAAGAGAGTTGGAAGGTAGTATTAAAAAAGAGATTGAAGTAGAGAGAGAAGAAATTGAATAATCAAAAGAGGACGCTCTGAAATACTATGAAAGATCTATTTCTCCACCGAAAATTGATTTAGAAAAACCACCACCTCCATTTCCTCAGAGAATTTGAGAATAGAAGTTGGATAAGTAATTTTCAAAAATTTCTAGAAATATTTAAGAAGCTTACAATTAATATTCCATTTGTTGAAGCCTTAGAACAAATGCCAAGCTATGTAAAGTTTATGAAGGATACTCTCAACTGAAAAAGGAATTTTGAAGATAATGAGATTGTTGCACTTAGTGAGGAGTGCAATTCTATAATTCAGAAGAAACTTCTTGAAAAGCTTAAAGATCCTGGTAGCTTTACAATTCCTTGTGCAATAGGAGACAGATTTTATGGGAAAGCTTTATGTGATTTTGGTGCAAGAATTAACCTTATGCCATTATCACTATTTAAAAGATTGGTATTATAAGAAAGAAACCCTACTACTATAACTCTGCAGTTAGCAAATCGTTTAATAACCAATCTTAAAGGAGTTATAGAAGATGTCCTAGTGAAAGTGGATCAATTTATTTTTTCTGTAGATTTAATTGTGCTAGATATGGAGGAAGATAAAAAGATACCTATCATTTTGGGGAGACCTTTCCTAGCCTCAGGAAGAGCAATGATAGATATGGAGAAAGGGGAATTAACAATGTGCGTCAATGATCAAAATGTTACTATTAACATTTCAAAATCAATGAAACACCCTACAAAATGAAATACCCTGCAAAAGGTAAAGATGATGAATGCTATAGAATGGATGTTATAAGATATCTAAGCAAATGCCATTTCAAGACTACTTATGAAAAAAAAATCTGAAGTAAAAGATTTGGAACACGAGCAAGAAGAGGAGTTAGATCAATGTGTAAACCTTTTTAAGGAAGATTCAAGTTATGTTCAAGAAAGTTTTGAAATTTGGGACATGATAGACAAAGATAAATCATTTTGTCCATCTATTGAAAAACCTCATGAACTTGAGTTGAAATTACTTCCTCAACATTTAAAATGTGTCTTTTTAGAAGATTTCTCTACTTTACCTGTTATAATTTCAGCTTTTGAAGAAGAAAAGCTGATGAAATTTTTGAAATATTTTAAGAAAGCCTTCGGATGGACAATTGCTGAAATTAAAGGAATCAGTCCTTCAATTTGTATGCATAGAATTAATCTCGAAGAAAACTGCAAACACAAGGCTGATCCACAAAGGAGATTAAATTTTGTTATGAAAGAGGTTGTTAAGAAAGAAATTTTAAAGTGGTTAGATGCTGGAATTATCTACCCAATTTCAGATAGTGCATGGGTTAGTCCAATTCACTGTGTTCCTAAGAAAGGAGGAGTAACTGTAACTGTGAATGAGCATAATGAGTTAATACCTACTAGACAAGTTACAGGGGGGTGAATATGCATTGATTATAGAAAATTAAATCTTGCCACTAGGAAAGATCATTTTCCCTTACCCTTTTCAGATCAAATGATCGATGGACTAGCTGGGCATAAATACTTTTATTTCCTAGATGGATATATTGGTTGTCACCAAATTTAAATATCTCTTAAGGATGAAATCTCTTAAGGATCAAGAGAAAACAACATTTACCAGTCCTTATGGTACTTTTGCTTTTAGAAGAATGCCCTTTGGTTTATGTATTACCCCTGCTACAATTCAAAGAAGTATGATGGCAATTTTTTGTGATTTAATTGAAAAGGGATTGAAGTCCTTATGGATGACTTTTCAGTGTTTGGAACTTCATTTGACTCATGTTTAAGACAATTATCTAAATTTCTTAAGCACTGTGAAGAAACAAATTTAGTCCTTAACTGAGAAAAATGTCAATTTATGGTAGCGGGAGAAATTGTATTAGGTCATCAAATATCAGAAAATGGTATGGAAGTAGATCCTGCTAAAATTGAAGTGATCGCTAATTTACCTTATCCAACAAATGTAATGGAAATTAGGACATTTTTAGGCCTTTATACCATTTACTGGAGAAATATGCAATTTTTCAATTTTGATGAGGAATGCCTAAGAGCTTTTAAATTATTAAAGGAAAAATTAATCACTGCACCAATTATAGTTTCACCAAATTGGGGAAGTCCTTTTGAACTTATGTGTGATGCAAGTGATTATGTTTTTTGAGTTGTTTTAGGACAAATATATGATAAAATTTTTAAAGTTATTTACTATGCTAGTAAAACTCTTAATGAAACTCAAATTAATTATACAACAATTGAAAAAGAGTTATTAACAATAATATATACCTTTAATAAATTTTGATCATATTTGATTGGAACTCATTGTATAGTGCATGCAAATCATTCTGCTATTAAGTACTTAACGAAAAAGAGGAATACTAAATTGAGACTTATAAGATGGATTCTTTTTTCACAAGAATTTGATTTTAAAATAGTAGATCAAAAGGCAACTGAAAATCAAATTGCTGGCCATTTGTCTAGGCTTGAATTAGAAAAACCACTCTATTTTGAAAAAGAAATTAATGAACATTTTCCAGATGAAAATTTGTTCACTATGAATGAGTGGTGTGTTCCGTGGTATGCCAACATTGTGAACTATATTGTTAGTGATCTTAAACCCTATGGAATGACATACCAACAAATGAGGAAATTTATTTCTGAAGCTAAGACTTATTTTTGGGATGACCAATATTTATATAAACAAGGAAAGGATCTGATCATTTGAAGATGTGTACCGTTAGAAAGACTTATGAAATCGAAGACGTGTACCGTTAGAAGAAACTTATGAAATTATCCAAAAATGTCATAATTCAGATTTTGGGGGACTTTTTGGTGCTGATAAAATAGCATACAAAATTGTACAATCTGAATTTTATTGGCCTACAATTTTTAGAGATCTTAATGCTAGAGATCTTTTTAGAGATCTTAATGCTTATATCAAAACTTGTGATAAATGTCAAAGAGTAGGCAATATTTCTAGAAGAAATGAGATCCCCCTCAATTATATGCTAGAAGTTTAAATATTTGATGTTTGGGGCTTAGTTTTCATGGGACCATTTATACCATCTTTCAAAAATTTATATATTTTATTAGTAGTGGACTACGTATCCAAATGGTTAGAAGTTGTTGCTTTACCTTGATGTGATGCTCAAAGTGTTGTAAAATTTTTGAAAACAAAATCTATTTTGTAGATTTGGGAGAGGAATTTGGATGATAACCAGTGAGAGGAGAGTAAATTTCTGAACTTCAAAGTTATGTACACCTTTGAAGGCTTGTAACTATTTCATTTCTGCTTGTCTTCTTCCGACCAATCATCTCAGTGAAGTGACCAGAGCAAGAGCGTCATTGAACTATTGTATTCAGGAGGGAAAGTCCATCAACATAGGGGTTTTAATCTATCACACCATCATCAGTTCAGATGCTACTGCTACTACTGCTGGTATAGGATTTGCTTCCTTGATAATTTTAGTATCCGAGCAGGCTGGAGTAAAGTATGATAGTTGGGAGGAAGTTTTATTACCTCTAAAGCCCATAAAGCCCATTCTAAAGCCCATTATGAAGGAGAATGTGAAGACTTATTCTGAGCATTCAAGTTTTGGCTGGAGAGGAGGATTTTCTAGAAGTTTTGGATTAGAAACGTCTGCTGCATCTACCTCTAGTGCATCTTCATCACAACCATCTACTTCTCATGCTTCTACATCTAGAGGTGATATCAAGACTCAGGATGAGTTATTGTAGAAGATGATAGACAATATTATTTTTACCGCTCATAAGGTAAAAAAAATTAGAGCATTTTGCAGATCATACAAATAGTTATAATAGAAGAAAGAGTGATTATGAAGAGAAATTCCACTCATCTTTAGAGATAACCTGATTAGAGGTGAACTCATCTTTAGATAACCTGATTAGAGGTGAACTAGGAGTGCAATTTCCACCATATCCTCGATATAAAAATGGTGTACCTACAGAAAAATGGTACAGCGGTGATTCTGAGGATGAAGAATAGAGCTGAGAGATTCATTTTATGATTGTAATTTGATGTGCACTATGTGGTCTGAGCTTGCTACATTTGCATCTAAGTGTTGTTTTGGACTATAATTTATTTATGTTTTGAATTTTTTTTTATGTTCTGTTGTTGTTATGATTATTGTGTTAGATAGTATTCCATTTTTTAATTTTACGGTAATAGCTATTGTTTTGTGTTTAGTACTGTGATTTAGTTAGTTAGAACTTAACTTAATATCATATCTGTTATAAAGTAGAAAGTCTTGCTAGCTTATATCTTGAACTTGAAATTCAGAAACTTTTGCCCTGTATTTTTCTTTTATCATGTTAGTGTGTAGTTTGCTTTTATACCCACTGTTTAGAAGTTTATTGAATCTCCACATGTTAAACTAAAATAAAATGTTAAAAAATTTGATCAAAAATTAATTTTACACCTGTCTTTAGTTTTATACTTGTATAATTAGGATGTTAAAATTTCTATACAGTTATCTGATGCTAAACAGTTTAATCTATTAAAAATTTAAGTTTGGGGGGGGGGATGAAATATATTTTCAAAACTAGAATTTTATTTGTTCTCAAATGTACTACAAGTGAATTTGATTTTAGATGAAAAATTGGTTATGTATATGAAGTTATATTAGGGAAGTAAAATTGATTTTAGAAATGTGTAAGAAAATTTAGTTAAAATTTTAAGTAATTAAGGAAAACTTTAAGTTAAAAATTTTTAGTACAGAAAATGATTAATATAAGTGACTATCTTTTGTAAGAAAAATTGTATTTTTTAAGAAATTAGATAATTTAGACTTTTATTTTTAATGCTTAAATTTCTTTTATTAAAATGATTTTCAAAACTATTATTATATCTATAAGTAAAAGTTTTATATCAAGACTTTACTTTAGGAAAGGAGAAGTGGTATTCAAAATCATAAAAGTCTATCCAGATATAGTAATCCTTTCCTGAAAAAGAAAAAGAAAAAAATGAAAAATGAAGAAAAAGAAAAAGAAAAGAAAAAAGAAAAGAAAAAGGAAAGAAAAGAAATGTAAGGGAGGAGAAGCTTGAGGATAAGTGCCTAATCAAAAATTTGTTCTACATTTGATCTTTTTAAAGTATAAGACTTGATAAAATCTTAAGCTTATAAATATAATATAGTAAGTAAAATTATTTTTATTAAAAAAATTTAAGTAGAGAAAATAAACGAACTAAAATCTAAATTTAAAAAACATAAAATATTTTTGAATTTAATAGAAACTAATATTTTCATAGTTCTTAACATTAAAAATTTTCAAACTTTAAGCTGGTCTCATTTACTAGTTATTTTTCATAAATTGGACTACTATATTTCTAAATCTAAATTTTAGTAACTCCTAAAGAAACTCACATATATATTATACCTATTTGGTTTTTAAAGATTGAAGTGTCACTTGAGGACAAGTAACATTTTAAGTTTGGGGGATTTTAATACACCTAAAAGATATAGTATTTTCAGACACATTTTTATACATATTTTTGAGATATTGCACTTTAATGGAAGATATTTTTGTATTTTTCCTACAGATATAAGTAAAAATGGAAAAAATACTTAAAGGAGTGAAAAAAGATCAAATTTGGAGCAAAAAGGTGAAAAATTGTGCTAAAGAGTTTTGGCTCATAAGGCCAAGCTATGTAAAGTTTATGAAAGATATTCTCAATAGGAAAAAGAAGTTTGAAGATAATGGGACTATTGCTTTTAGTAAGGAGTGTAGTGTTATAATTCAGAAAAAGTTTCCTGAAAAGCTTATAGATCCAGGTAGCTTTACAATTCCATGTTCAATAGGACACAAATTTTATGGGAAAGCTTTATGTGACATAAGTGAAAGCATTAACCTGATTCCATTATCAATATTTAAAAGATTGGGATTAGGAGAAATAACCCCTACTACTTTAACTCTGTAGTTAGCAGGTCGTTCAATAACGTACCCTAAATGAGTTCTACAAGATGTCCAAGGGAAAGTGGATCAGTTTATCTTTTTTGTTGATTTCATTATTGTGCTGGATATGGAGGAAGATAAAAAGATACCTATCATTTTCGAGAGACCTTTCCTAGCCACTAGAAGAGCAATGATAGATGTGGAAAAAGGGGAATTAACTATGTGCGTCAAAGATCAAACTGTTAGTTTTAACATTTCAAGATCTATGAAATATCCTGCAAAAGGTAAAGTTGATGAATACTATAGAATGGATGTTATAAGATATCTGAGTGAATGCCATTTCAAAACTAATTATGAAGAAAAATTTGAAGAAAAAGATATTGAACACGAGCAAGAAGAGGAATTAGATCAATGTGAAGATCTTTTTAAAGAAGATTCAAACAATGCTTGAGAAAGTTTTGAAATTTTTGATATGATAGAAAAAGGTAAATCATTTTGTTCATCAATAAAAGAACCTCCAAAACTTGAGTTGAAGTTACTTCCTGATCAGTTAAAATATGTCTTTTTAGGTCATTCCTTTACTTTACCAGTTATAATTTCCTCAATATTACTGCTGGAAGAAGAAGAAAGGTTGATGAAAATTTTGAAAAATTTTAAGAAAGCTTTTGGATGGATAATAGCTAACATTAAAGGAAACAGTCCTTCAATTTGTATGCATAGAATTCATATTGAAGAGAACTGCAAACCCAGGGTTGAACCTCGGGTTGAACCTCAAAGAACCTCAAAGGAGATTGAATCCTGTTATGAAAGAAGTTGTAAAGAAAGAAATTTTAAAATGGTTAGATGCTGGAATTATTTACCCTATTTTAGATAGTACATGAGTTATTACAATTCACTGCGTTCCTACTGCGTTCCTAAATAAGAAAGGAGGAGTAATTGTGACTGTGAACATACTTAATGAATTAATACCTACTAGACAAGTTACAGGGTGGCGAATATGCATTGATTATAAAAATTAAATATTGCCACTAGGAAATATCACTTTCCACTACCCTTTCTAGATCAACTGATGGATAGATTAGCTAGGAAAAACTACTTTTATTTTTAGGATATGCTGGTTTTTGCAGGCGATATATTAAAGACTTTTTTAAAAATTGCTAAACTTGCATGCCTTTTATAAGAGAAAGATGTAATTTTCATCTTTGATGAAGACTTCCTAAAACTTTTTGAGTTTTTAAAAGAAAAATTAGTCACTAGACTAATTATAGTTTCACCAGATTGGTGAAAACCTTTTGAACTGATGTGTGATGCTAGTGATTATGCTATCGGAGTTGTTTTAGGACAAAGATATGATAATTTTTTTAAAGTAATTAACTATGCTAGTAAAACTCTTAATAGAACCCAGATTAATTATACAACAACTAAAAAAGAGTTATTAGCAATAGTATATGCCTTTGATAAATTTAGATCATATTTAATTGGAAATCATTGCATAGTGCATACAAATCATTTTGCTTTTAAGTACCTAATGTAAAGGAAGGATGCTAAACGTAGACTTATATGATGGATTCTTCTTTTGCAAGATTTTGATTTTACAATAGTATATTGGAAGGGAACCGAAAATGAAATTGCTGATCATTTCTCCAGGCTTGAGTTAGAAAAACAACTTTATTTAGAAAAAGAAATTAATGAACATTGTCTAGATGAAAAATTGTTTAATATTAACGAGTGGCGTGTACTATGGTATGCCGACATTATGAACTTTCTCGTAAGTTATATTATTATTTATGGAATGAAATACCAATAGAAGAGAAATTTTATTTTGAAGCTACAACTTATTTTTTGGATGACCCATTTTTATATAAACGAGGAAAGGATCTGATTATTCAAAGATGTGTACCTTTAGAAGAGACTTATGAAACAGTCCAAAAATGTCATAATTCAGATTTTGGGGGACATTTTGGTGTTAAAAAAATAACGTACAAAATTTTACATTATTGGTTTTTTTAGCCTAGAATCTTTAGATATTTTAATGCTTATATTAAAACTTGTGGTAGAGGTCAACAAGTAGGCAATATTTCTAGAAGAAATGAGATACCCTTCACTTATATGCTAGAAGTTAAAATATTTGATATTTGGGGATTAGATTTCATGGGACCATTTATATCATCTTTTCGGAAATTATATATACTTTAGCAGTTTACTTTGTATCCAAAAGGATAGAAGCTATTGCTTTACCTCGATGTGACGCTCAAAGTGTTGCAAAGTTTTTGAAAACGAACATATTTTGTAGATTTGGGATGCCAAGAATTATCATAACCGGTGGGGAAGTCATTTTATAAATGCCATAACGGAGAAATTATTAAAGAAATATCATATAAATTATAGAATTGTTACTTCTTATCATTCTTAGACAAGTGGTTTGGCTGAATTATCCAATTGAGAAATTAGAAGAATAATAGAAAAACCTAAAAGAACTCCGATAGGAATGTCCCCGTATAGGCTAATATTTAGGAAAGCTTGTCACTTACTAGTTGAACTTGAGCATAAAGCATATTGGGCGATTAAAGTGTTCAATTTATAATTTAAAAGATGCTGGTGAAAAAAGATTATTGCAATTAAATAAACTTGAAGAGAAAAAGAATGAATCTTACGAGAGTGTTAAGACTTATAGAGAAAAGATGAAGATGTGACATGATCAAAGGATTCTTACTAAATACTTTCAGCCAGGGCAACAAGTTTTGCTATATAATGCATGGTTCGTATTATTTTTAGGCAAACTTAAGTCCAGGTGGATGGACCCATTTGTTATGATAAAAGTTTATCCTTGTGGAGCTGTGGATATTAAAGATCCTAAAACGGAGAAAGTATTTAAAATGAATGATCATAGACTGAAACCTTATTTTATAGAAGATTAACATAAATTTAAAGATTGAATGATATTGGGTCAACCAGAATAAGCACTGGTTACGTTTGGTGGACAACATAAAACAAACCGCTTTGTGGGAGGCACCCATAGTTATCAGTGTGTTTTTACTTTGAATTTTTTTTGGGTGTGACTAAGAAAATTTAGGATAGTATTTCTTAGAATACTTTATGTTAATAAGGATTTTATGACTTTATTTACTAATCTAAACATGTTAAAATGAGAATTTGGACATTAAGTTGACTAGTGCAAAATTGAGCACTGATGCTTAAGCGCTAGTATTCGACGCTTAAGTGTAAGAGTTAAAAAGCATGTGCAAAATTTGGATTCTAGAAGGTTTAACTATCAATTGGTTGAATAAAATGTCCAAAGGTAGTTTTAGGACGTGCCAAGGAGTTATTAGAGGGAGTTAGGCCTATAAATAGTGGGGTTTTGTGAAGGAATTTCACCCTAGATGTTTTTCAGCCCTAATTTCTTTAAGACAGAGGGATTTTGATAAGATATCTTCATGGGAGATGGATTTGAAGAAGAAGATAGAGACCATAAGGAAGAAATTCATTAGTCAAAGTGCACAAGAGATGTATAACCATTTCTTAGCCATTAGTATTGAAAGAATATCTGAAAAGATCAACAAAATTGAGATTATCATGGCTTTACTGGAAATAAAGGTATTAATATTCATGCACATCTAGACCATATCAGATGGCAATTGAAAATAAAATTCAACCATATTAGCTATATAGAGAAAGTGGATAAGGAGATGGATAAGGAGATGTATCTTAAATTGTATCTTAAATAGAAATTGATTGAAGAAGATAGTATCAGAGCTCGTCAACACCGTTTGTTTTATCAACTTTATAATTCGATTGCCTAAGGAGAGACTAATGAAAGACCGGAGTTTGTCGCAACGAATGAAGAGTGGAATTAAGTTCTGTGTTTGAGTTTGTATGTTGGGAGTTGATGTGTTTACATGTTAATGTTTGTTTTTAGTGTTTATAACTTTTGTTTGTTTAATTGTTTAAGTTTGTTAAGTGTTTTTATTTAGAAAATCTTCTCATCTGAGACTATTTTGAGTGAGAATTAAATGTTACATGTACTTGTACTAGTTTGTGTC
>NW_018165536.1:15903-19915 GCF_001263595.1 Phalaenopsis equestris
TATCACCCACAATCACTCACAATCCTAAACCCAAACTGTTGACTTTGATCCTTTGATCTTTTGGAAGACTCATGTGGATGGTCCACTAAACCCATTAGCCCTAGGATAGGGTTTAGCTAAGGCCAGTATATGGAGGACCCAAATGGGGATCTCATTGGTCCATAGCTCATACATGGTGGTTGACACCCCAATTCTATCAAAAATACCCAATTTTGCCTTTTGCCCTTAAATCTACCCAAATTACCTAAACACCCCCAAATCCCAAATTTGGCCAAGAACCCCAAATTCATCCAAAACACTAAAATTTGTTCAAAAATCATCTCAAATTGTTTGAAAATACCCAAATTGCCCAAATCCACCCCAAAAATCAAAAATTACCAAAATACCCCCAAAAATTGCCAAAATTACAAAAATACCCCGTACACCCCAAACTATACCAAAACATTTAAAAGCATTTCAATTGTCTCCAAAACCAATTTGGGCCCTCCAATAAAATCGAATTTGCCTAATTTGACCATTTTGACCAAAACCCCAAAATTGCCCTTCAAGGCCCAATTTCCCCAAATTCACCTTAAATGTACATCAATTTTGTTCCATATTCCCTCAATTTCAATACTAAACTCAAATTAACCTTTCAAATGACCAATATAAATAAAATCAAAGCCTAATTTGCCCATGCTTTGAGCTCAATTTTGATCCAGGTCAAAAACCCCAATTTTAGCCATATGACTTAATCTCACCTAATTGTACCCCATAACCTAATTAATTTTCCCCAATTTCAATCCTAAACTCTTCATAGAACTTATACACATCAAATTTGACTTTCATTTTCCCATGGTGAAGCCTCAAATCCACTTAATGTTAACTCAAGTTCAAAATCCCCAACTTAGCCCCAAATTGGCCATACCTCCAAATTCCACCAAATTGATTACCCTAACCCCAAAGTTGGCACCCAATTTATGTTGAAAACTCTTCATAACATTCCAATAAACCATTTTCAATAATCAATTTGGACTTAGCCCAATCTTAGCCCAATCTAGACCTAAGTCAAGCCCAACTTGCCCAAATTGACCAAAATACCAAAATCCTTCAAATTGAGCTTTCAATTGAACTTAAAATAACTTAAATCCTTCACAAAAAATGTTCATTACAATCATCTACACAATGTTGATTAGTTAATTGAGCTCAAAGTCATGGATAGGCTAACCCAGAACCAACTTCTAGCAATATTGACCCAAATTTAACCCATACACCAAAATTGACTTAGCCATGCCAAAGCCACCAAATTAATGACACACAACCACCAAGTGCACCCTATAGACCAAGATAAACTCACCTATACTAGCCAAAATGATCTATGGACCAATGGTCCTTTGATTTAAGGGATTTCACCTAATATTTGGCCTAAACTCAGATATCTCCTTCGTCATTCCTTACTCTTGGTGGTTAACCATCATTAAGCACCCCCTTACCTCCCTGAGCCAAGAAGTGCCGGAACCTTGGCCATCCACCTCCTCAGTCGCTGGAAATAGCCAGCCCAAGGGAGGCCCAAGTGGCCAAAACCTAAAACTGAACCTCCTTGACTTGGCTCACTTCCATTGGCCATTAGAACTTTTCTTCCCTCCACCTCAGCAAGCTTTACATAAATTAACATGGGATATTTACATTTCATTAAATATAGAAATTTAGATGATAATTCAAGACATCATGATATTTTTCCTAAACTTCTCTCACCTATTAAAATTATTCCCATAATTTTTCAAATGATGTTTTGATTAATATAATTAAAAAAATAAAAAACCCCACCGTAGCATGAAAATTAATGTCAGAAGCATAACGATGCCCTCTGACCTTGGAAAAATTAGAAGACATAGTTTCTGTTATGAGGAACAAACCCTCAAAATTTCAAGCCATGGTGAGCAATATTTTAACATAATGAATTAAAATACTCTAGAGGGTATTTAATTCATTAAAAATCAGGGAATAAGAAAATAATTATTATTTTTAGTCCACGTTATTCTCTTTTGTTCACTGACCAAGAGGGTATTTTTATTTTATGTTTATGATTTTTCTATAGAAAGATATGGATTTTTGAAGTTTTAGTAATAAAATAAATTCAAAAAATCCATATTTTTCTATTTATCCTACGCGGCGCTAACTCAACCTACGGCGGCTCTGAACTCACACTTGGTGCACTCCCATTCATTATGCTTTCCACTTAGGAAAACCACACAGCCCGCAGTTCACGTACCAAGAGTCATTCCGGCTCCATCTCCTCCGTTGATTAAATAAATGCACTATCGGACGACTCCCCGTTATCATCCCTAACTAACTTAACTCGCAAATTGTTCAACTTAAAACTTTAAGATCTCAAGCTAGACTCAACCAAATCACATGGGGTTAGTTTCTAAACCTTCTTCTACTCATAACGAACACATCTATATGGTCAATCAAGTATGAAATCAAGACATACAAATGGACAATAAAAATAAGCTCAAGCTAGGGTTAGAGCTTAATACATTTGTCTTAGAGGGGAGGCCTCAATCAGATGGTTGTGAAGCTTCGATTGGATCCAATAAACCTCCAGATGAATTCTCAAGCCCTGGTAAATTGTCTAGGTATGATTTCGATCAAAGTGGATTTTAAATATTGGTTTAGAGCTAAGTTAGAGGTTGTTTGAGCGAGGGATTTTGTGGGGAATTAACTCCTTTCACTGTAATCTGGTGAGTGTACAATTAATTGGAGTTTGGTTCACTGTGGAGCTGTGGATGAATATGTCCTTGTTTTGGCCAGATTTTGAGCTCAAATTTTAACTCTCACATAGGTTACAAGAGGGGGAAGATGGTTAGTTTTAGCTTAGGGATGCTTGAAGAGTTGATACACATAAAATATATAGTGTTTTTAGATACATTTTTATACCTATTTTTGAGATATTGCACTTTAATGGATGATATTTGGGTATTTTTCTGTTAGGTACAAGTAAAAAGGTGAAAAATGCTAAAAGGAGTGAAAAAGGATCAAATTTGGAGCAAAAGTGTGAAATTTGGGCAAAAGTGTTTTGGCTCCTAAGCGCGAGATCGGGCGCTTACGCGCCAGTGAAATAGAGAAGGCCGTGCCTAAGCGCAAGAGGACCCACGCTTAAGCGCCAGAGGACCCGTGCTTAAGAGCTAGAGGCAGTTATTTGGCAGTCTTCTTCATTTGTCCAAAATTTGAAGAGACATTTGAGGTACCTAGTGGCTAAAGAGTGTGGTTATGACCACTAGGAATGAAAATAATATTAAAAGACTTGTGAAAGGAAATATCCCTTGGAATACATTAAATTTGGACACATTTTGAAGAATTTTCAAGACACTTATTGGGTAATTTATAAAAGAAGGAATTTGAGACATTTCAGATTGGTGCTTAAAGAGGGAGAGAGTGCTGAGTCCTGAGAAGAATGTGAAGAATCTTGTTGAGAGATTCGGGCACCACAAATTTACTTTTTTTTCCTTTTTATTTTTATTTTTATTTTGAGAGTATAGAGTGTTGTAAAAGAGAAGAGATTCAAAGGAACTAGATTCAAAGGAATTTCAAGAGTTTGGTGGAAGACTTGAGATAAGTTTTTATTTTTTATTTTAGACTACTTTTAGTTTTAATTGAGACTTGTTGTTGGTTTGACACTGATTTCTACTTTTAAACTAAAGTGTGATTTTCTTTTCTCCATATATTCTTATTTGGTTTCTTTATCTTTCTCCTTAAAATGATAAGTAATTAAAGTTTCGATGGAAGTTGGGGAGAGTATTAATCTTTAATGTTGGAAAAAGTTATAAAAATTTAATTCCATGCACTTCATTTACTTCTTGATTTGACCTATCCAGATTTTAAAATTTGTTGTGAGAACGTGTATGAACCGGGCTGGTATTTTCTCAGTCAACAATTGGGAAGAATCACTTGAGGTTGTATGAATGAGAATATAATTCATATGATTTAGTGCAAATAAATAAGGAAATATAAACTTTGAAGGGTGCAGTTA
>NW_018165536.1:19966-20557 GCF_001263595.1 Phalaenopsis equestris
TTATTTTTTTAGGTTATGATATGAGAATGTTAGCCCCCAGGTGGAGGGAATCAAGGGAGAAGAGAGAACTCTAGAGTGAGAGCTGGTATCTTCCCTACCTAACAGTCTTCAAAACTATTCAAACTTTAAATTAACCAGTGTTCTTTATATCATCTCTAGTGAAGGTAAAAAATATTATTGTTCTTATTTGACACAACACAATTTGCATACTTCCACAAAAGAATTCCTATATTTATTACTGGTTCATGAAAAGGAGAAAGATAAAAGATAATTTCATATTCTGTGCTTTTCTTTTACATAAACTCAAGTTATTTAGAAATTGTTACTATTTTGTCAAAATATCAAAAATACCAAAATTATTTGAGTTTTAATTACAATCAAATTATCTATAGTTTACGAATTTGTCTTTTGAAATAGAATTTTGTTGTTTGAAAGTGCATATTGCCGATTTTCCCTATGGGTTTGATATTCAGGTCTCAATTAATAAGTCCTTTATTACTTGATAACGATAAGTCTACTTGCGTAGTATTCAAATATATATAAATTAAAAGTTAAATTCTTATTTTTCTTCAAGATCAAGTTTTTGGTTTT
>NW_018165536.1:22664-34694 GCF_001263595.1 Phalaenopsis equestris
CGGTATCCTCCCAGCCTAGCTGCAGAATCAGTAACCAAGCATAGGATTAGTCAATGTTTTTTATTCCTGGACCAAAGGGTAAAGAATATGTATGCTCTTATTTGGCACAATATAAATTGAACTAATTCATTTTATCCATTCACTATAATTTCTTGATAAGGAGAAGGATGTTTTCTTATATATTGAATATCATAATTAAACCCTACTTTATATCATTAGTTAATAGTTATTAAAATTATCTATTTATTTCAATTTCCTATTAGTGACAGATAAGCAAATTGAACGTCGTTGTTGGGATTAAAGTCTTGCTTTTCTAAAATTCTTAGTCCGTGATTCTAAAACACTCTCTGTGGGATTGATATCTAGGGCTCCATTAGAGCCCTATATTACTTGAGCGATACGTATACTTGCCTTGATAAATTTGACTTTAACATTATTGAATATTATAATTATACACTTAATCAAATCAGACACATCTATAAAGTCGCGATCAAGTCTTTGGACACGGTTGCTGGAAAATTAAATCTTCTAGTAGCGTCATCAAATTCTTATATTTATCGATTACAAAAAGAAGTCGGTCACACATCATGCGCCAAACCCCAAAATTTGCTATTTTTGCTCTAAAATTTGCTCTTTTTGTCATTTTTGCTCCAAATGCCTAAAATTGGTATACCTACAATAAAAATACAAAAATCTCTTTCTTTAATGCGCAATATCACCAAAAATAGACATAAAAAGGGCACTTAAAACAATATATTATTTTTGTGGATCAAATGTGACTTTAAATGAACATAATAAGTTAATATCAACAAAATAAGTCATGGGATGACGAATATGCATTGATTATGGAAAATTAAATTTGCCACTAGGAAAGATCATTTTCCACTATCCTTTCTAGATCAAATGATGGATATATTAGCTGGGCATACATACTTTTGTTTCTAGGATATGCTGGATTATACAAGCGATATATTAAAGACTTTTCAAAAATTGCTAAACTTGTATGCCTTTTACTAGAGAAAGATGTAACTTTCAATTTTGATGAAGACTGCCTAAACCCTTTTGAGTTATTAAAAGAAAAATTAGCCACTGTACTAATTATAGTTTCACCAGATTGTTGAAAATCTTTTGAACTAATGTGTGATGCTAGTGATTATGCTATCGGAGTTGTTTTAGGACAAATATATGATAACTTTTTAAAGTAACTAACTATGCTAGTAAAACTTTTAATGAAACTCAAATTAATTATACAACAACTAAAAAGAGTTATTAGCAATAGTGTATGCCTTTGATAAATTTTAATCATATTTAATTGAAAATCATTGCATAGTGCATGAAAATGATTCTGCTATTAAGCACCTAATGTAAAAGAAGGATGCTAAGCCTAGACTTATATGATGGATTCCTCTTTTACAAGAATTTGATTTTACAATAGTACATTGGAAGGGAACTGAAAATCAAATTTCTGATCATTTCTCTAGGCTTGAGTTAGAAAAACCACTTTATTTAGAAAAAGAAATTGATGAACATTTTCCAAATGAAAAATTGTTTAATATTAACGAGTGGCGTCTACTGTGGGATGCTGACATTGTGAACTTTCTCGTAAGTGATATTATTATTTATGGAATGACATACCAACAGAAGAGAAATTTTATTTTGAAGCTACAACTTATTTTTCGGATGACCCATTTTCTTATAAACAAGGACAGGATCTGATTATTCAATGATGTGTACCTTTAAAAGAGACTTATGAAATTGTCCAAAAATGTCATAAATCAAATTTTGGGGGACATTTTGGTGTTGATAAAATAACATACAAAATTTTACAGTATGAATTTTTTTAGCTTACAATCTTTAGAGATTTTAATGCTTATATTAAAACTTGTGATAGATGTCAACGAGTAGGCAATATTTCTAGAAGAAATGAGATGCCCTTCACATATATGCTAGAAGTTGAAATATTTGATGTTTGGGGATTAGATTTCATGGGACAATTTATATCATCTTTTTGGAAATTATATACACTTTAGCAGTTGACTATGTATCCAAAAGGATAGAAGTTATTGCTTTACCTCGATGTGATGCTCAAGGTGTTGCAAAGTTTTTGAAAATGAACATATTTTGTAGATTTGGGATGCCAAGAGTTATCATAACCGATGGGGCAAGTCATTTTAGAAATGTCATAATGGAGAAATTATTAAAGAAATATCATATAAATTATAGAATTGTTACTTCTTATCATTCTTAGACAAGTGGTTTGGCTGAATTATGCAATTGAGAAATTAGAAGAATTATGGAAAAATTTAAAAGAACTCCTATAGGAATGTCCTCGTATAGGCTAATATTTAGGAAAGCTTGTAACTTACTAGTTGAACTTGAGCATAAAGCATATTAGGCAATTAAATAGTTCAATTTATAATTTGAAAGATGTTCGTGAGAAAAGATTATTACAATTAAATAAGCTTGAAGAGATAAAGAATGAATCATACGAGAGTTCTAAGATTTATAGAGAAAAGATGAAGATGTGACATGATCAAATGATTCTTACTAAATACTTTCCGCCAGGGCAACAAGTTTTGCTATATAATGTAAGGTTAATATTATTTTTAGGAAAACTTAAGTCCAGGTGGATGGGCCCATTTGTTATGAAAAAAGTTTGTCCTTGTGGAGCTGTGGATATTAAAGATCTTAAAACAGAGAAAGTATTTAAAGTGAATGATCATAGAATGAAACCTTATTTTATAGGAGATTAACATAAATTTAAAGATTGAATGATATTGTATCAACCAAAACAAGCACTGGTTACGTTTGGTTGACAACGTAAAACAAACCGCTTTGTGGGAAGCAGCCCATAGTTATCAGTGTGTTTTTACTTTGAATGTTTTGTGTGTGTGATTAAGAAAATTTAGGATAGTATTTTTTAGAGTACTTTGTGTTAGTAAGGATTTTATGACTTTATTTACTGATCTAAACATGTTAAAATGAGAATTTGGATGTTAAGTTGACTGGTGCAAAATTGAGCACTGATGCTTAAGCGCTAGTATTCAGCACTTAAGTGTAGGAGTTAAAAACCATGTACAAAAATTGGATTCTAGAAGATTTAACTGTCAATTAGTTGACTAGAACGTGCCAAGGCAGTTTTAGGATGTGCCAAGGAACTACTAGAGGAATTTTGGCCTATAAATAGAGGGGTTTTATGAAGGAATTTCATCGTAGATGTTTTTCAGCCCTAATTTCTATAAGAAAGAGGGATTTTGATAAGATATCTTCATGGGTCATGGGAGATGGATTTGATAAAGATGGATTTGATAAAGAAGACAGAGACCATGAGGAAGAAATTCATTAGTCAAAGTACACAAGAGACATATAACGATTTCTTAGCCGTT
This sequence comes from Phalaenopsis equestris, assembly GCF_001263595.1. Classification (NCBI taxonomy): domain Eukaryota; kingdom Viridiplantae; phylum Streptophyta; class Magnoliopsida; order Asparagales; family Orchidaceae; genus Phalaenopsis; species Phalaenopsis equestris. The sequence continues at coordinate 26,051 of NW_018165536.1, forward strand.
AGTTTTGAAAGAATATCTAGTTAGTATTGAAAGAATATCTGAAAAGATCAACAAAATTGAGACTATCATGGCTTTACTGGAAATAAAGGTATTAAGATTCATGCACATCTAGAAGATTCATGCACATCTAGAGCATATCAGATGGAAATTGAAAATGAAATTCAGCAATATTAGTTATATATAGAAAGTGGATAAGGAGATGTATCTTAAACAGAAATTGATTGAAGAAGATATTATCAGATCTCGTCAACACCGTCTGTTTATCGACTTTATAATCTGATTGCCTAAGGAGACACTAATGAAAGACCAGATTTTGTTGCAACGAATGAAGAGTGGAATTAAGTTCTGTGTTTGAGTTTGTATGTTAGGAGTCGATGTGTTTACATGTTAGTGTTTGTTTTTAGTGTTTATAACTTTTGTGTGTTTAATTGTTTATGTTTGTTATGTGTTTCTATTTAGAAAATCTTCTCATCTGAGACTATTTTGAGTAAGAATTAAATGTTACATGTACTTGTACTAGTTTGTGTCAACCTCACTTTTGGTTGATGTTTAATTTTCCCTCTTTAGTTTCCTAAGTTCTAGCCATAGGATTTTTTTATTGACTATTCTTAAAAAACTAGAAAGGAACCCTCACCATGAGAAATTTTAAACTCCACTTTGCTCAACTTGAAGTTTCACATATTGGTCTTAACCTCTAGTACTTAGTAGGTGGGGCCAGTATGAGACAGCTTAAGTTGAGTCCCCATAGGACTGACTGACCTTAGGGTTAGCCCTGTGTGCTATTCTAGAGCTTGTTCACTCACCTACACTCACTATCACCCACAATAACTCACAATCCTAAACCCAAACTGTTGACTTTGATCCTTTGATCTTTTGGAAAACTCATGTGGATGGTCCCCGAAACCCATTAGCCCTGAAATATGGTTTAGCTAAGACCAGTTTATGGAAGACCCAAATGGGGATCTCATTAGTCCATAGCTCATACATGGTGGTTGCCCATAAAGCTACCCAAATTACCTAAACACCCCCAAATCAACCTAAACACCCCTAAATCCAAAATTTGGCCAAGAATCCCAAATTCATCCAAAATATGAAAAAAATAATCTCAAATTGTTTGAAAATACCGAAGTTGCCCAAATCCACCCCAAAAATCCAAAAAATACCAAAATACCCCCCCCAAAAAATACCAAAATCCCCCCCCCCCCAAATTGCCAAAATTACAGAAATACCCCTTACACCCCAAACTTTACCAAAACATTTAAAAGCATTTCAATTGTCTCCAAAACCAATTTGGGCTCTCCAATAAAACCGAATTTGGCTAATTTGACTATTTTTACAAAAACCCCAAAATTGCCCTTAAAGGCCCAGTTTCCCCAAATTCACCTTAAATGTCCATCAATTTTGTTCCAATTTCCCTCAATTTCAATTATAAACTCAAATTCACCTTTCATATGACCAATAAACAAAATCAAAGCCTAATTGTCCCATGCTTTGAGCTCAATTTTGATCTAGGTCAAAAACATCAATTTTAGTCATATGACTTAATCTCACCTAATTGTACCCCATAGCCTAATTAATTTTCCCCAATTTCAATCCTAAACTCTTCATAGAACTTCTACACATCAAATTTGACCTTCATTTTCCCATGGTGAAGCCTCAAATCTACTTAATGTTAACTCAAGTTCAAATGGCGAAGCCTCAAATCTACTTAATGTTAACTCAAGTTCAAAATTCCCAAATTAGCCCCAAATTGGCCATACCTCCAAATTCCACCAAATTGATTACCCTAACCCCAAAGTTGGCACCCAATTTATGTTGAAAACTTTTCATAACATTCCAATAGGACATTTTCAATAATCAACTTGGACTTAGCCCAACCATAGCCCAATCTAGACCCAAGTCTAGCCCAACTTGCCCAAAGTCTAGCCCAACTTCCCAACTTGCCCAAATTGACCAAAATACCAAAATCTTTCAAATTGAGCTTTCAATTGACCTTAAAATCACTTAAATTCGTCACAAAAAAATCTTCATTACAATCATCTACATAATTTTGATTAGTTAATTGAGCTTAAAGTCATGTCTAGGCTAAACCAGACCCAACTTCTAGCCATTTTGACCCAAATTTAACCCATACACAAAAATTAACTTAGCCATGCCTAAGCCACCAAATTAATGACACCACAGCCACCAAGTGCACCCTATGGACAAAGCTAAACTCACCTATACTATCCAAAATGAGCTATGGACCAATGGTCCCTTGATTTAAGGGATTTCACCTCATATTTGGCCTAAACTCAGATATCTCTTTTGTCATTCCTTACTCTTGGTGGTTAACCATCATTAAGCAACCCCTGACCTCCCTGAGCTAAGAAATGACTGAACCCTGGCCATCCACCTCCTTAGCCACTGGAAAATGCTAAGAAATGACTGAACCCTGGCCATCCACCTCCTCAGCCACCAGAAAATGCCAGCCCAAGGGAGCCCCAAGTGGCCAGAACCTTAAATTGAACCTCCCTGACTTGGCTCAATCCCATTGGCCATTAGAACTTTTCTTCCCTCCACCTCAGCAAGCTTTAGCACCCAACTCCAAGCCCTAAGCTCCCCCAGACAGCCATGGCTTTAACTGGAGCTCTCCATAGCCAAAAAGAAAGTTCTTGGAACCTTAAGGAAACTTTGTCAAAACCTCACCAGAGCTTCTCCAAGCCATCCCAAGTGCAATCCCCTTGCTCTCATCCCCTTGCTCTCAGCTCCCCTTGCTCTCAGCCATTGATAGCTACCCCTTTGAGCCAATTTCTCCACTGAAATTTGCCACAAAACCAGGATAGAACTCTTCACAAATCCACTTTGCCCCAAAACCAGGATAGAACTCTCCACAGCTCTACAGTGCACAAAAATTCAATTAATTGTTCACACTCCATCCCCACAGTGAAAGAAGTTGATTCTCCATAAAAGCCCCCTCTGAAATAGCCCTTAGCGTAGACTTTTATCAACACCTGAAATCGAGCTTGGTAAAAATCATGCCTAGACAATTCACCAAGGCTTGACACTTCATTTGGAGGTTTGTTGAGTCCAATCAAAGCTACCAAAAACATCTACCACAAAAATCTGTTTGAGGCCTTTCCTCTCTGACAAAGGTATTGAACTCTAACTCGAAACTGATACATATTTATTGTATTTCATACCATATAAACCATATAGATGTCTTTTTCTTAAGTAAATTAAGGTTTAGAAACAAACCTCATGTGATTTTTTTTTTTGGGTCTAGGACAAGATCATAGGGTTTTAGTGTGAACGACTCATGGGTTAGGTCACTTGAGGACGATAACAGAGAGTCGTCTGATCGCACGTGTATTCTACGAACGGAGGAGATCAAGCCAGAAAATCTGTGGTGCATAAAGCGCAATCTGCATGGAGGCTATGTGGCTGAGAACATCAATGATAGAGCGACGCATGGAGCCTTCAAAGCAGACGAGGATGAGTTGGCGCCACATGGATAAGTAGAAAAAGTGGGATGTTTGAATTATTTTAAATGCCTAAACTTCAAAAATTCATATATTTCTATAGAAAAATCATTAAAAAAATACCCTCTTACTCAGTGACTCAGAGGAAAATAATGTGCACTAAAAATAAAAATTATTTTCTCACTCTCTGGATTTTAATGAATTAAAAATCCCCTCTGGTATTTTAATTCTCTATGACATAAAACATTTTACCATGGCTTGAAATTTTGAGGGTTTCTTTCTCATGACAGGGTTTGTTCCTCATGACAAAGGCCATGTCTTTTGATTTTTCGAAGGTCAGAGGGCATCTCTATGCTTCTAACCCTAATTTTCAAACTAAGGTGACCATATTAGCTTATTTTAATTATACAAATCAAAATATTACTTGAAAAATTATGAGAACAAATTTACTCGGTTTCTTATGGTCATAGAAATCTAGGAAAAATATTGTGATCCTTTTTATCATTTTGTGAATTTTTATTCTTAGTTAAATGTAAATACCTTGTATTAATTTGTGTAAATTAAATACATATCAAAAAATAACAAAATCAACTCCACGTAGTTTTAAAAACTCATATCTACCCACTCTAAAAATTTGAAATTTTTTTGGCTTGATTTAAGCACTAAATTGAATTTCTTAAGGAAACCATGCCTTTTTGTATAAAAATAATTATATTAAATCAAATATGCTTAGAAAAATTATGAAAAGGGCTTTTCTGAGTTCTTTATGATCAGAGGCACTTAGGAAAAATAAAAAGTATTTTTGGAAAAATACTTAATTTTTTAGCCATATTTTGGATTTAAAATAATTAAGAATAATTAAAATCTTAAAAAATATACAAATGTTTAAAAATGTGCCTAATTGTCCTCTGATCACTTGGGACTCAATAAGATATTTTTCCTAATTTTTTTCTAAGCTAAAAATAAATTTTAAAAGCTTACAAATGAATTTTTCATATTTTCTCACTAAGATAGTTATAATAAATAAAGTAAAAACTACAAAAATATAAAATTTGATTCTCTTAATTTTGTGAAATCAGAGGAGTCTAATAAAAATATAAAATAATTTTTTGTAATTAAAAAACTAATTAAAATATTTTTTAAAATATTTTTTGTAATTTAAAACACTACCTTCTAAATTTAAATAACTATCCCAAAATTTTGAGAGGTCCACATATCCTCCTCTAACATTTTAATTACCTCATGGATATAACACATTAAACCCTCAGAATCATTTGAGTTTTGTTTAAAGATTCCTCTAACATTTTAATTACCTCGTGGATATGACACATTAAACTCTCGTGAAGTGCCCCAAGGGCGAAGTTGTAATTTTAAGACTTTGGTGCCTTAATCAAAAATTCAGGATTATTAAAGGGAAAATGAATAATTTTGATCTTAATAAGCATGTTCAGATGATTAGAATACAATGAATCATAATTTCCCTAATCTCATGACTTCGAAGTCAATTAAAGATCAAATGATTCTTAAGTGATGGGCTTAAGCCAGGAAAATGATAATTTACTCTTCTTAGGCAAGAAGTTGAGGATGATCTGATCATTTAATAAGGATATATGACACTTCAAATAAAAACTTTGAAAACCACCATTTCACTAACTATGATTGTTAAGTTATTAGTTGTGACCTAGGATCAATTTCTAAACTCATTTAGTTGGATTTAGACAATGATATGCTTTGTGATCAACATTTTTCAAACACTACAAGCCTGACTTTAACTCCGGGAACCACAATCTTAATCAACTCAAACTTGCCTTCGGGACACTCACTCACATAACTCTTAAATGAAACATCAATTGATTAATTGAGTATCCTATCCTCGGGTTAATTAAATTGTTAAGTTTCACAGAGCAAGGAGACTAGACTCCTATTTCATTAAAAAAAGAGATACAAAAGGAAGGCAAAGACAAGGCACTTCCCAAAAGTTAAAGAGAAAGAACTCTTATGAAAGGTAGATCAACAAGATATCCTTTCAACAGTAATTCTAAATGTAATTTTAAATAAGGAGTGATACAAGTATCTATGAAGGGACTCTGAGAAGGTAGGCCAGCCTTAGCAAGCCAATTGGCAGGTCTGTTACCCTCCCTATAAGTATGAGAAAATGACAGCCTAATCTCCTTGCTCAATGATTGTATGCCAGTGATCTAATTAATCAGATACAAAGTATTGTATGTCAGTGATCCAATTAATCAGATACCAAGTGCTAGATATTCTCCCATCAAGAAACAACCATTAATTGGTTCCAACTACAATTTTTGGCCATATACACTACCCAATAAACAACTTGAGCTTCAGCTTCCAAAGGATCCTCAGCCTTGGCAGGAGACTGAAAATGGAGTAAGCATTTCCCACTATCATTTCTGAAAACCCCACCCACCCCTGAATATGAGCAATGAAGCTTCCATCAGTGTTGACTTTGACCCAACCCTTAGGAGGGTAACTCCAATGAAAATGAATAAGTTGTAATTTCCTTGAACAGTTGAGGGAGGTTGTGCATAGGATTTCAGGAAGTTTCCTACGAAAATACAGTTTCTGTAAATAATTGTAGCAATTAGTGGCAATGGCAATGGCATTCACTTGGGCTTCATCATATTTCAGCTTATTTCTAGCCATCCAAACAAACCAAGAAATGGTGCAAGGGATGGAAAAGAGAGATTGAGCCTGCCAATATTCCCAGCTTAGGTAAAAATCATGCCAGGACAACTGAACAGTATTTAGTTTCAGTTTAGGTAATAAGAGGTTCCAGACTTGCTGAACATTAGAAACCAAACTTGCTAAACATTAGAGCATTTGAAGAACAGATGGTGGAGGGATTCCGCTTTAGTTATACACAGACTGCATCTTGAGGGGCCTCTCAAACCTTTAAGTTTTAAAATATCATCGATGGGGATGAAACCATAGAATAATCTCCAAGAGAAGAAGGCCATAGAAGGAGAAAGAAACTTGTTCCAAACACATTTGCCCCAAGAAACCTGCTATTGAGGAAAGCAAAAATTTGCTATGGAAGCAGAAAAAGTCTGAGAAACCTTCCTCTTCACTATTAGTTTTTCTTTCTTGGATTTATCAATAAGTTTTTTTAGGACTATATTGAGTAATCTATTATCAAGGATGTTCTGAAGAGCTTGCTGGTTCCATTCACCATCAGACCAAAGGTCAGCCAGCTGTGTTGTAAGGTTGAATTGAGAGCCAGCTAATGGAGTGATAATACATTCTTCAGTTCAAATATCCATCCATACATTGAGTATGTCTTCCCCAATTTCCCAAATGAATAATTGTTCAGCTTTAGATCTCATCTTCAGCATGTTTTTCCAAGTTCTTGAATCCCCCAATCTACTAATTGCAAGAGAAAGATGTAGATCTTTGCAGTACTTTCCTTTCAAAAATTTGGCCCAAATGGAATTATGTGCTCTAAACATAACCCAGTGTTTGTAAAAGTTGGTTTGGGTAATCTGCTGGAAGCTTTTAAACCCCAGCCCACCTGCTGTAGCACTGCCACAAACTTTTTGCCATCTCACGCAATGCACCTGCTTTCTCTGACCTGCCCAAAGGAATCTGTTGAAAGTCCTTTCAAGAGTAGTTTGAATGGATTTCTTCATAACAGATACTTGTGATATATAAGATGGAAGGGCAGCCAATATACTTTTGAAGAGGGTAATTTTTCCCCCAGAGGAAAGTGTTAGACCAGCTGTTGAGTTTGTCTTAGACTTTTAGGATAATCTCATCAAATTGGACTTGCCTTGTCCTCCCTTTGGGCAATAAAGTCCCCAATTATTTCAAAGGAAGAGAACTAGAGCAAGAGCCTGTAAGATCTGAGATCCAATGCTTGTTATTTGGTTTCACCCTTTTATTGAACACTGGTTAGTATTTATGTTTATGAAATTTCATTCCAGAGTAATCTTGAAAATTTTCCAGACATTGGAAAAGCAAATTAATAGTAGGCTTAGTAGCTTTGGCAAATATAATAACATCATCAGCAAAGTCTAAATGGTTAACAACAATGTTAGATCTGTGGCTATATAGTAAGTGAGGAGCTTTGGCCATCAATTGATTCAACAGTCTAGACAAGTAATCAAAAGCAAGTATGAAGATAGTAGGGGATAAGGGGTCACCTTGCTTGATGCCTATAGAAACAGTGAAGAAGCCATGAGACTTTCCATTAATGAAAATATAATGATAATTGTTACTAAGCCACCTATGGATCAAGGAAAAAAAATATTGAGAGAATCTTTTTGCAGATAGCACCTCCTCAATAAATCCCCAATGTATGGTATCTAAGCCTTTTGGATATCAAGTTTGAAAATAAGATTCCCTCCTCAACGTTGTTTGTCTGAGTCCAGGACACTATACTTCTCCCTTGAACAAAAGCTGATTTATTTTCACTGATGAGATGATGTAAATGAGGCTGCAATCTATTGGAAATCACCTTGCTAACAATTTTAGACAACACATTAGTAAGACTGGTAGGCCTAAAGTGGTCTCAAAAAAGCTTGGAGTTGTTTTTGGGAATTAAGGTAATGGTAGAGCATTTAAAATAGTTGGACAAATCCATCCCTCTGCGAAAAGCTTTGAATTTCCTCAATAATATCCCTTTTAATAATCTTCTATGCTTTCTTATAGAAATCTGCTGAGAATCCATCTGGGCCTGCCACTTTGGAGCTGTCAATGGACATCAGGGCTGACCAAATTTCCAATTCCCTAGAGATAGAGGCGAAGTCCAGGTTTCTTGTGTAACTCTGATCAAATAGGTCTTGCTGAATTGGAAGCCTGATGACTAGAGGTTGAGTGAATAGAGTTTGGAAATAATGAATAGCAATAGCAGTAATTAAGTCTTCAGATTGAATCTGGTTAACAACAATGTTAGATCTGTGGCTATATAGTAAGTGAGGAGCTTTGGCCATCAATTGATTCAACAGTCTAGACAAGTAATCAAAAGCAAGTATGAAGATAGTAGGGGATAAGGGGTCACCTTGCTTGATGCCTATAGAAACAGTGAAGAAGCCATGAGACTTTCCATTAATGAAAATATAATGATAATTGTTACTAAGCCACCTATGGATCAAGGAAAAAAAATATTGAGAGAATCTTTTTGCAAATAGCACCTCCTCAATGAATCCCCAATGTATGGTATC
>NW_018165536.1:35133-38663 GCF_001263595.1 Phalaenopsis equestris
TGAGAATCCATCTGGGCCTGCCACTTTGGAGCTGTCAATGGACATCAGGGCTGACCAAATTTCCAATTCCCTAGAGATAGAGGCCAAGTCCAGGTTTCTTGTGTAACTCTGATCAAATAGGTCTTGCTGAATTGGAAGCCTGATGACTAGAGGATGAGTGAATAGTGTTTGGAAATAATGAATAGCAATAGCAGCAATTAAGTCTTCATACTGAATCCAGTGCTCTGAGGGATCTCTAATCTTATGAATGGTGTTGCATTTCCACCTATAGTTGATGCAAGCAAGAAAGTACTTAGATTTTTTGTCCCCTTCACAGAATCTGGTCTTAGGTGCCTTTTGAGCATAGAATTCCTCCTGCATACAAATTGCATTCATTAGCTTTTCATTAGCAAGCATTAAATCCTTTTCAGTATCTGGATTTTTTTCCAACCTGGTCTCCATATCATTCACTTCCTTTTCAGCCTCCTTTACATTCAAATTAATATCCCCCACCACAGTCCAGTTCCAATTAGACAGTTGTTTGCCAATCTTCTTTTGCAGCATCCATAATTTAATCAGAGGATTAGAGTGGTGAAAATTTCTCCACCCCAAAGAGATTTTGATTAATAAAATCATGGTGACAAGACCACAAGTTGAAATATATTAAGCTAGACTTATGCTTGATTGGAGATGCAGAAATAGTGATAAGTAAGGCCCTATGATCAGATCCTGTCATGCTAAGATGTTGAATAGAAGTATGTAAAAATTCATTCAACCAAAGGGAGTTAACAAGGATTTTATCCAATATTTCCCATAAAGGTCCTCTCCAAAGGTCCTCTCCTCTTAAACTTGGGTCCAGTAACGCCAAGATCAAATAAGCCAGCCAAGCTAATATTATCATTAAAGCAGTTCATAGATTTGGTATCAGGTGGATTGCCTCCTAGTTTTTCAGTTGGGGCAGAAATGGAATTGAAATCCCCACCCACCAGCCATAATGAATTGCAGGATTTACAAATGACATGAATTCTTTCCCACAGTTCCAATTTGGCCCTTAAGGAGCTTCCAGCAAAAACAAAAGTGGCCAGTCCCTCTAGACCCCTAAAGATAAACTTGATGTGAAGGAATTGTACATGATCCCACAAAATATGACACATAACTTTCTTTCTATGGAGTACCCAAATTTTATAGCAAAATGAGAAAAGCCAAAAAATTTTCTAAACATTTTCTGGGGGTTTTTGGAAACCATTGGCTCCAAAATAGCCACAAAACAAAACTTATACATCTTATTCAAAGCAATAAGTCAGTTAAGGGATTTAGGATGTCCCAATCCGTTAACATTCCAACAAAAAAGGTTCATCATCCAAAGGAGATGGGTTTACCCCTCCTTCAAGAACTTGTCATGGCATCCTTTGTTTCCATATGAGTTTTTCTATCTCTGAGTGAGTATGTTCCTCCCTTCACACTATTTAATTCCTAGTAACTCTTTTTCTTTTTTCTTATTTTTTGGGTTTGCCATTCATCTACCAAAGCAGTCTGTAATACTTCAACTAATGTAGAGTCCACATGATAATCCTTATGAACAACCTCACCAACATCCAGCTGAGAACTCTGGGGCTCAGAAACAAATGGTTTTTGGGTAGTAGCTTCACTAGCTGTGACCTGTATAGCTAATGGTTCTTGATGAATTTCTGAAAGGCCAGCTTCATCCTTAGGTAAATTATCTGTCATTGCATTCAAAGGATTATGGTTAGTACTAGCAATGGCTGTACTTTTGTTTACAATTTCAGTCTCAATAAACAAAGCAGTATTAGTGGTATGGTAAATATCTTCAGGACCTTTGGCATTATACCTAAAAATGATATGATCAGAACTCTCTGCAGTAATTTTCTTTTCCCTCAGAAGCTCCACCAAAGGTTCCACAGGCAGATCAACATCTTTTGGGACCCCTTGATTAGTGTTCCTGAGATGAGGGTGTAGTTAAAAAACTTGTTATTTGTGTGCCCAAAGATAGAGCAGTGGAAGCAATAGTAAGGCTTTCGTTCAGTAATTATTTTCTTCTAATAACCATAATGTTCAGTACCCAACCATATTTCATCAACAGCTGGGAGAGTTAGGTCCCTTTCAACTAGGATTCTAGCTACTGATGGTCTAGATAAGTTGAAAGTTGGGACATCCAATTTTAGTGGTTTACCCAAAGCCTGTCCAATATTAAACAATACTTTATGATTGAAAAAATGAAGCTTTAATCCTGAAATCTTAAACCATATAGGAACTATTGGGAGTTCCTTGCTAGGATCAAATTCAGTGGACCACTTTAGAATCTTCATAGTGTTGCCCTCAATCTGTAAAACCTTCTTCGAAAAGACTCTGGCATAATCTTCTTCTCTAGTTAAGTGAATTAGAATGTGTCTTCCATCAATGAGGCCAAATCTCCAAGCTCCTTTAAGTTTAATGCCATCAAAGATCTTCCTTATAGCTTCCATTTTTGGATGACCTAACTGAAATTTACCTATTACAATTCTCAGTCAAGCTTTGGATATCCTCCTCATTATAAAAAATGGCCATTTTTCCACTCTTCCTGCTCAAAGGCTTAATGATTGGGTCAGCCGCCTCATGGTAGCTTTCAGGAAAAACCAAGTCATCAAAATTTTTTAATAGGGTCAATGCCTTTTCCGACAACATCAGCAAAAGTAGCCTTTGCCCATTGAATATTTGTAGCCAAATCCACATTGCTAGGTTCTGCCATTAGCACTCCACATCAATGGAACAATACCTCGATTACAACTTGAAAAAGAAAAGTTCCCAGGAAGCAAAAAAAACAGAGAAGAAGCTTCTACGGTACTTTGCCACTTCAGAGGTTGACTTCCAGAACATCTTTAGCAGAATTTGGCATGGCTTCAATAAATGGTTTTGTAGTATTTTGAGTTTCTTCTTGAGATGTTTCAAAATCGAATGGTTCCAACTCAATTCTAATAGTCGTACGCTTAAAGCTTAGGATAGGGGTATCACCTTCAGAAAAGGAGTCATCACTTTCATGAGTTTTTTTTTTATATATATATATATATATATTCTTTTATGTAAGGAGCAGAGCTCCAATTTATTAAAGAAACCAAAACAAAATTCAAAGGGGAAGAAAAGAAAAAAAGGTGACAGGAGAGGGCCATTATAAAGGAAGGCATCCTCTCCAACCCACTACAGATGTTATCTGATATAAGGGAGAGGCAACATATCACTGGATAAAAGAAAGTCCAGTGGTGGGGGGTTCTTCTGCTCACTAAAGGTTCTTGTGTATAGAGACCCCTTCTAGCCAGCCAATTGGATGGTATATTTCCTTCTCTGTGAATATGGGAGAGCTTGATAGATCAAAATTTAAGCAATTAATGAATACCAAAGATCCAGCTGATTAAGTTCGATGGGGTATCTGAAGACCCATGGATAATGTTAATAAGTTGCAAGGAGTCAGTTGCTACATATAACTGATCTAACGGGCAAGATCTGGCTAAGGTTATGGCCCAAAATTCAACTTGACATTCTGCTTCAAGGCCCAAAAT
>NW_018165536.1:38700-42468 GCF_001263595.1 Phalaenopsis equestris
TGCTTCAAGTGAGTCAAAGATATTAACAGGAGATTGAAAATATAAGATACATTTCCCCTCATGGTTCCTAAATACCCCACCAATGCCAGCAGACTGAGATTTGTGGCCGCCATCAATGTTAATTTAGGTCCAGCCAAACTTTGGGAGGGTCCAGCAAATTGTCACAAATTTGGAAATATGTGGCTTGAGAAAAGGACCAATCTCCAACGCAGCCTCAAACCTTTTAAATTTAATCAATTTTTGAATAAAAGCAATACAATTAAGACCCACCCACATAGGATCAAGATGGGAGTTGTCATGCTTTGCTTGGTTTCTAGCCATCCACACAAACTATGCCACAATATTGGGGATGTCCTGAAGTTTAGATCCCCTCCACTCAGACCAGCTAGTATAGAAAACCTTCCATGTGAGATTCATTGTTGGGATCCTAAGTTTACCAATCACAAAGGACCAAACATCCTGTACCCAATTGCAATCAAAGAAGATATGGGTAATAGTTTCCTCATGAGACTGGCAGAAAGTGCATCTGGAGGGACCCCTCAGCCCCTTCAATTTCAAAATATCATCAGTGGGAATCAGTTTTAAGAAGAGTCTCCATATGAAAAAGGACATGGATGGGGTAAGAAATTTATTCCAGATGGTATGACCCTAGTGTACCAATTGTGGGGGCTGAGAGGGGTTGGGGTCTTTTTTATAACATTTCTGTCTTTAGCTCCAGGTTTAACAAATAACTTCTGAATATTGGATAGTTGAGAAGGGCTATAGAAAGGAAGGATTGGAGAAAGGTTCCACTTGACATGAGCCTAGATGTCTTTCACAAGCACAGGGGCAGCTGGAGCAATCTGATGCTGAAGAAGGCAGCCATCCAAGGTCCAATTATCCCACCAGATGTTAACCAAGTCCTCACCTATTTTCCAGACAAACAATTGTTCAGCATCCTGCCTAGCTTTTAACATCCTTTTCCAAATAGGGGAATCCCCTAAACCCACAGAGAGTTGGGTGGGGTGTTGATACCTGCAATATTTATCCCACATGAATTCAACCCATAGGGAGGACTGAGATATGAATCTGAGCCAGAGTTTGCATAAATTAGTGTGCATAATTTGGGAGAAAGACTTGAAGCTTAACCCACCTTCCTCAACAGGTTTACACACCTTAGCCCAAGAGGTCCAGTGTTTTTTTATCCTATGGCCAACCCATAGGAATCTATTAATGTTCCCTTCTAACAGTCTCTGAGAAGACTTTTTCAGAATATTCATTTGCAGTAAATAGGATGGTAAAGCAGATAGAACATTTGAGGATTATGATCCTACCCCCATTGGATAAAAAAGAATTCTCCCATGCTTGCAATTTACTTTGGGCCTTGTCAATTATATGATCAAATTAAATGTTCTTAGTTCTTCCTTTGATATGAAAAGCCCCCAGATATTTAATAGGAAGGTAACTATTTTTGAAACCATTGAAATCAGTAACCCAGGACTTTAACTCAATATTGTACTGCTTACTAAAAATGGAGATGCACTTCTGTTTATTAAATTTCATTCCAGAAACATCCTGAAAGGTCTCCAGATTCTGCATTAATAGTTTGACAGCAACTTTGGAAGCTTTTGTAAATATTATGATGTCATCAGCAAAGGCCAGATGATTAATTAATGTGGAAGATCTGTGACTATAAAGAGAATGGGGTTTCCTGGATGCCAACTCATTCAAACTTCTGGATAAGTAGTCAAAAGCTAAGATAAAGATAGTAGGGGAGAGGGGGTCCCCATGAGAGGATCCATTGATGAAGATTGAATGGTAATTATTGGACAGCCATTTGTTGATGAGAGAGACAAAGGAGGTTAAGAAACCTCTAGCAATCAGAACCTGTTCAATGAACTTCCAGCTGATAGTATCATAAGCCTTTTTGATATCTAATTTGAAAATTAAGTTGCCTCCTCTAGTGATTCTGTCCAAGTCTAGTACCAATTCTTGGGCCAAGAGCACATTATTAACAATGCTTCTATCCCTGATGAAAGCAGACTGATTCTTGCAAATGAGCTTGTTTAGGTGGGGTTGTAATCTCTGGACTAGGACTTTACTGATTATCTTAAAAATGACAGAAGTGGGACTAATGGGTCTGAAATCCTCCCATTTGCAAGGAGTTTTATCCTTGGGAACCAGTGTAATGGTAGAAGAGGAGAAGTATTTTGGGAGGTCATCCCCCCAAAAAAAACTTTGGACAGTGGCAATAACCTCACCCTTCACTATATGCCAGGCCTTTTTGTATAAATCAGCAGAGAATCCATCAGGACCAGCCACCTTTGTGCTGTCTATGGATTTTAGAGCTTCCCAAATTTCATTTTCATCAAGAATGTTAGTAAGGGATAGACTATTAGTAAATTCCCTTTCGTTATCAAACAGTGTTTCATTGATGATTGAGTGGGAAATTGAATTTTTCTTGAACAATTTTTGGAAATAATGTACAACATCATTAGCAATTCCCTCAACATTGGAAATCCAGTGACCCTCCTGATTAAGGATTTTGTGAATTGTATTTCTTTTCCTCCTATAATTAATACAAGCATGATAATATTTAGAGTTTCTGTCACCCTTACAAAACCTGGTTTCTTTAGCCTTTTGGGCATAGAGAGCCTCTTGCATGTTGATCAAGTCCAATAAGTTATCATTGGCTGACTAGAGGTCCATTTCAGACCCCATGTCAGAAGATAGGAGCTGTTGTAAATGCAAAACATTTTGCTCAGTTTCAAGGACTTTCTTATCAATGTTTTCTTATCATTTCTTATCAATGTTCCTCACCTCCTTCCAGTTCCAATTTGTGAGATGTTTGCTAAGTTTTTTATGTAACATCCAAAGCTTGATACTTGGAATGTGATGGTGGACATCAATCCAGGCCTTTGCTACTTGATTAATAAAATCCTCATGCATTGACCACATGTTAAGAAATCTAAATTTGGCTTTACTTTTAGAAGAGGATGAAGATATTTGAATAAGTAAGGGTCTATGACCAGACCCACTCATAGCCAAGTGTTGGACAGAAGTATGTAGGAACTCTCTAAACCATATGTCATTTACCAGAAATCTATCAAGCCTCTCCCAGATCTTCCCTTTTCCAAGAAAATTTAGGGCCTGTGAACCCCAAATCAAAAAGACGAGAAGACTGAATGTTGTCATTAAATGTGGTAATTAAATTAATATCAGGAGATCTACCACCCTTCTTCTCACTAGATGAAGAGAGGCTGTTGAAATCACCCCCAACTAACCAAAAATCCCTTATAGAGGTACTGAAATCGTGTAATTGTTGCCATAGGTCCAGTCTTGCAGTAGTTGTACAGCCAGCATAAATGAAGGTAGCAAAACCCTGATAGTAACTGAAGTTAAGCTGAAAATGGATGAATTGGTCTCCATCTATAAGAACAGTGCATTGGACTTCCTTTCTAAAAAGAAGCCAAATTTTACTGTTAGTATTTATAAGAAGCTGGAAGCCAGGGAATCTCCTCACAAATCTGTTGACATTTTTAGTGACCATTGGTTCAAGTAGAGCAATGATCCAAGGGTTGTACATCCTGTTGAGAGCAAGGATTCTATTAAGGGATTTGGGATGTGCAAGTCTCCTAACATTCCAACAGATTAGATTCATTAACAAATAGAGGTGGATTTCCCTCTTCTCCTAGTTCTAATATAGCTAGAAGAAGGAGGGGGCATCCTCCAAAGAGGATGAAGAGGAGATTAGGTTCTTTAATTCCAGAGGCATTTTCTTCTTTTTAG
>NW_018165536.1:42730-44963 GCF_001263595.1 Phalaenopsis equestris
CACAATTAGTAGCAGTAGGTAACTCCTTGTTCTGTGGTGCAATCTCCTCAGATTGATGTCTGAGGATCTTCCTTCTGAGGTTAGGATGGAGCATGAAGCATTTCTCATCAATGTGGCCAAACATATTGCAATGATGGCAATAGTAAGGTCTTTGTTCAGCTATGATTTTCTGTCAGTAGCCATTATGCTCAGTGCCTAACCATATTTCCTTCACAGCTGGTAGAGTAATATTTCTTTCCTCCAAGATTCTAGCTACAGAAGGTCTAGATAAGTTGAAAGTGGGGCCATCCAATTTAAAAGGCCTTCCCAAAGCTTTACCAATATTGAAAATTTTTTACAATCGATTTTTTATTTCAACATATTTTCTTCTTTAAGATTTTAAATTAAAATCTAGACCTTTGATCTTAATTTCTACCCAACGAAATTCGGCAGACATAAATTTTTGGGATTCCATCATTGTTTTGTCTTTAGTGAAACATTTAAATAATCTACATTATTGGACGAGTAATACTGTTTCATATTGTTTCATATTTTATAAGAAAAATGCTCATAGAATTAAACTTTACGTGTGCTTTACGTTTTATTTGAAAAGCAGCCATGGAAATTGTTTTTCGGCAAGCATTCATGATACTAATATTTTGAGTATCCTCATGCATGTTTCATTCATTATTTTCTTATGCTCGATGAAGTAATCATAACATTTTAAACCAAAAAATTATTTATGCCAATCATGGTTAAGCGTATTGATTTCCATTTTAGAAACTCTATTCTGAAACTAATTGTCAGGTAAAATGGCATTATGTGTGCGTGTCCTTTTGGCTTCAATCTTACTCAACTTGTAATCATCGTACTCTTTATTTATCTCACCTATCTCTTCCAGGGAATGGATGAAGACAAGGGCCCACAGAGCAGAAAACTTTATGTTGAGGTATCTCATGTCATCTAAACATTTTGCATCTAATTTCAGAGCTGAATTCTGAAGCTCGCATTGGTGAATGGCATGATCTTTTATGCATCATCTTTCATTGCTCCTTCGTTCCCCCTTTTTCCTGTGATTGATGTCATTGGGATGGCATTTTGTTTCCAATTCATTTTGGGTTTCTATATTACTTTATATTTGTTATTTCCTCTTGAATGCATGAATAAACACTTTTTAAGTTGGATGCGCCTGTTCTATATATATATATATGTGCCGTTTACTTAGATTAGTTGGCCAGGCATCGCTTGTCAGTTGTAAGTCTTCTCTGGTCTGGGGGATTGTAGGGTATGGTACTGGAAGTCTTAGGCGCACGAGAGATGATCAAGGCTCATATAATAGCCTCCGGCCATTTCTTTGTAATATTATATATATATATATATATGTATTTATGTATATGTATGTATGTATATATATATGTATGTATATATATATATATATATATATATATATATTCCACAAGGAGATGCTTATGTCTCCCTACATGTTGATTAAATAGGGGGTTACAAGGAAGAAAAAGTAGCTGGAGACTTTCTGAATCAATACAGGAATCATGAGTCCTAAAAAAGCTACACTAACAAAAGTTTGCCAAGAAATAGACCCCAGCTAACATGGAGTGCAAAAACTGAGGATAAATAAGGGGAAAGGAAAACCATAGAAGGGAATCAACCGTCACTTAAGATCTTGGTTAACAATTCTGAAAAATGGGACCTCAATCCTGTCCTCCTGCAGTAAAAACTGAATGGTGGGGGAAGGGGAGACAACAGAGAACTCCTTTAAGTTGTAACCTTATCTGGCAAGCCAATTTGCAGGCTGGTTTCCCTCTCTATAGATAAAAGTATATTGCACTTTTAACAATGAAGGGCGGGGGAAGGGGAGACAACAACAGAGAACTCCTTTAAGTTGTAACCTTATCTGGCAAGCCAATTTGCAGGCTGGTTGCCCTCTCTATAGATAAAAGTATATTGCACTTTTAACTGTGAAGATATTTCTCTAATATTTTTGGTCCAATAAGTAAGGTGCCAGGGTGTAAGCTCCTCATCCTTCAGTATCTTGATTACAGCAGTAGAGTCCACTTATATCCATAAGTTGTACGAGCTAGACATTTTGGCAATTTTTAAAGCCCAATAAACAACCACTAATTCAATTTCAACAACATCAGCAACCACAATGGGGATGTGGAAGTATAATAAGCATTTACCTAAGTGATTTCTCCTAACTTATTGAAGCTTCCATCAGTATTTACCTTGACTGTGT
>NW_018165536.1:45899-62087 GCF_001263595.1 Phalaenopsis equestris
AACTTAATCCAAAGCTTGCATAAGTTGATTTGGAAGAGCTGATTAATACCCTTGGAACCAATTCCCCCAGCCAGTTGAGGTTTAGCCACTTTTTGCCAAGAAGCCCAATGCATCTGTTGCCTTTGTCCAGACCATAGAAATATGTTAAATGCCCTTTCAAGCTTAATCTGGGTGCTTTTCTTGGTATTACTCATCTGCAGGATATAAGAGGGAAAATTAGTTAGAATGCTTTTCAGTAGTTTACCCATTAAGGTAGGTAGTCATCCAGCATTTCCAACGCTCACGTTCTCCTGCAACCTACAAATGATCAGCGATGCTCGCAATGTCGATGGCACCATCAAGTTTAGAGTAGGATTTAAAGATCTCAAGGTCATCCTCAGGAAAGCCCCGTTTGTCATAATGAAAGTCGTTGCTCCAGAGGTTCAAGAATTGTCTGTCGAGTTTAACCTGAATTTCCCTCAGGATTTCCCCTCTTACAAGAAGGTCAAGACTACTACCACTACGGCACCTACCAAGCCTGTTGTTCCTGCTGCTGCTAAGGGAAAAAAAGGTATGATCTTTGAAGAGCCGACTGAAGGATCGGTCGTCCCAACATCAGTGTTTGAAATTGGATCAAGTTTAAGGATTGCACCATTAACCCAAGCCCAAAGGAGAAACCGTAACAAGAAGGTTCGGGAGGGATTCTAAAGCCTAGATTTTTGAGGAAGTACCTGTTGATGAAAATCTTCACCAAGAGGAGTCAGCAATAGCGGAGATCTATCCACTTCTACAAGGGAGCGGGTTCCATCCCTTAATGAACACTAACGAGTACGAGAGTATCCAGAGGATCATTGTTTCTTTACTGTCACTTGATAGACATGGTGGGGAGAGGAAAAAGCCTACTCCTATCTCCCCAGTCAGTTTAGTTTTTTAGAAAATAGATGCCAAAGAAGGTTGTTCAGTCGGCGAGTTACTCAAATGAGTGGGATGTGTAGTATCCCCTCGCATGAAGAAAGAAATTCTAAGGGTTGACATAACTACAAGATGTTCTTAGAAATCAACCGAAACATTGCCTACTCAAATTCCCATTTGGTTCTGTTTGGGAAGCAGAGTTGATACCGCCATAGTTACCACCGATTCCACCGTTACTAAACCCGCAGGTCGTCGACCAGTTAAGTCACGTCTCGTTCTAAGAATTCTACCAATCACCCACCTCATGGATGTTCTTAAAGTCTCAAAGGAAAAAATGAAGAGATTTCACAGTCCTGCATACCTTTCATTGACATACCAATGTTCCTACCGATACACTCCGTCTCAAGACATCACCGTTAAAGAAAAAGGTATGGATACCCAAGGTCACTGTACCTATACAGTACAGTAAGCCTGCAGGGCAAGATTATGGAATGAAGCCAGGGTATGAAGTATCTGACATTATCGCAGTGATTGCCAGCGAGATGGAGGAGCAAGTGGAAGAGGTCCAACAGGGTCCTCCAGAACTAAAGACAATCCAAGAATCAATAATTGAAGAAAAGGTTGAGAAGCTAAGGATTAAGATTTTTGAGTTGGCCTGAGAACATGGAGTTTCCATTGATGATGAAGAAGATTTTGACTTCAATGATTACCTTGAGGATGATTTCATGGATATACATGTCATCGAGACCAGAATCGCTGCATCTGCGTGCGAAACTCAACCTCTCATTGAAGAGAATGTCGAAGATGAGCTGGTTAGCCAACTGGAGAAAAGGATGGAAGAGATGGCCGCAGCCATGACCACCATGGACATAGTTCAAGGACAATCTCAACCCCCACAGTTAGCCTCTCTAGAAGTCAACCAACTGAAGATTATACATATCACAAATGAAAGGAGGGAAGTTGCCTCAGCGAATAGTGATGAGCAACCAAAGAAAGATTCTCCATCAAGAGCCATGCCAGAAAAGGAATTTAAGCAAATGGTTGAATAAGTTTGAGTGGCCTTACCTAGTCTAAGGGTGGTGCATTGGTTTTAAAAAGTAAAACTTACCCGAAGGAATTCGTTGTCATACCCTACCCTAAGGTTTTGTGTCGCCAAACTTTAAGATATTCGACGAGACTGGAAATCCCAGGCAACATATAACACATTTCCGAGCGAGTTGTGGCAATACTTGAGGTAAAGAAACATTGCTTTTCCGTCAGTTTGTCAGCAGCCTGTCAAGGATCGCTTTTGATTTGTATGCCAAATTAATCAATGGATCAGTTAAGACATTTGTCAAGCTAGAACAATTATTCGTGAAAAGATTTTTCATAGTGCAACAACACGTCTCTATTAGAGATCTCATAGTGGAAAAGCATAAGCTCAATGAGACTTTAGTGGAGTATATTTCGAGGTGGAGAAACCTCAGCATGAAATGCAAACCTCAGCTACAGGAACATCACGTGATTGATATCTTACTCAAGAGCTTCATGCTAAAGGGACTCACCATTAAATCTTTTGAGAAGCTACTCAGTAAAGCTAGCAATCGTCAAGAAGAAGTCAAACATATGGATTCTCATGAGAAGGCCGAGAAGTCCAGAATGACCAAAGTATTTGAAAGGAAGTCTGGAACACTCGCAACTATTGATAAAGGAAAATAGCCAATGAAGATACATGCAGTAAATTCTCGTCAGTCATCATCGTAGCATGTTAACAACTTATACAACAGTATGGCCAGTCTAGCCAGCAACTGCCTTAAGGAGGATCATACCGAACAGAGCCCAAGAAAATGTCCATTGTAAAATGAAAAAAAGTGGTGTATTCTTTCAAAGACGAAGGCGTGCCCAAGATGTTCATAAGTCTTATAAAGAAGCCTGAGTTCAAATTACTAGACCAAAGAAACCCAAAGAGGTCGATAATAAAGATCAAACAAATTATTGTCCTTATCAAAGATTGCTTGGACAAACTATAATGTTTTGTCTTCAAGAAGGAATGTTTTGTCTTCAAGAATTGGCTCAAGAAAAATATTAAAGAAGGGAATATAACAATCCTAAAAGAATATTTGAAAGGGCCAGTAAAAGGTTCCATAAATATGATTTTGGCTGAGCTAATCTCTTCGATTGACCCGTATACTGGAAAATATGGATGGAGTATAGTTTGGGACAAATCATCTAAGAAAATACTAAACCAAAACCACTATGCATCAAAACATATTCTCATTTAGAATCTTCAGCCTGCCAAACCTGAGATGAAGATTTTGCCAAAAGATCTGTCATTGTCAAAGAAGAGAAGAAGAATACCACCACGAAGCCTGATAGCACAGAGGTAAGATAGGTGTTGCCTCTGCTACATTAGTTGTGTTGGATTTGGGAAAGAAAATCCTCAAACCCTTGAACTTGTATGATTATATTTTTATCCTTCCGGGATCATATGAATATAATGATTACAATTTCAGCTACGTTTTAACTGTTTCAAGTGATAACGTAATCGAATGTGACCAATATAGCCTTGATCTTGATTACCAAAATGATCCTTAAATTTTACTCGAGTTCGATGAACTCATTGTAAGACTGAAGAAGACATTAATAATACCGCTTATGATAGCACCAAAAGGTTCTCGATCGCCACGGTGTACGACTCGCCATCAACTTAGATCTTTCCGACAAAGAAGGAAAACTGCAACATTGAATAATGGTACCTCAACATGAAGAAATTATAGGAGTGAACTTGAGGAGTGGGAAGGTATTACCCCTGAGAACAGCTCTGAAAGATAAAGGAGAGCAGATAGCCACTCAAGAAGAGCTACCTCCATCTCCACCAAGATCTCCAGCAAGGGAAGAACAACCTAACCAGGAGAAAATTGGAGGATCATACAAAGTGTATAACAATGTGCTAGCTCATCAATGTGCTAGCTCATCTTATAGCTCATCTTAGGAAGTTGCTAGGCAAACTAAGCATCTATGACGCTCTAATCCTGTCAAAGGAGATGAGAGAGTCTCAGGTTACAGCTTTAATTGACCCAGAGACTTACTTAGCCCAGTTGGTTAGCACATCCAGATGAAGTTTTCTCATTGAAATAATAGTCTGGTGAAACTTTCACAGATGAAGATTTGTTGCTCGGTACCGCCAACCACAATCATCTACTCTATATCTCCGTTAACATCGGCAGATTTGTGCTGTCCAAGGTTTTGGTGGATCCTGGAGCATCACTTAACTTGATGAGTCTATGAACATTAGCCTATTTATACATTGAAGCTCAAAAGCTTACGACCGATAAAATGATTTTATGAGGATTCAACCAAAAGGGAGAGAGAACCCTTGGATCAATTACACTACTTATGAAAATTGGAGAACTAGTAACAGCTGCTAAAATCCATATCATCGACGCTAAGACCTCTTTTAGCACTCTACTTGGTCTATCATGGATTCATGAACACAACATGGTTCCATCGTCTCTACACCAATGCATTAAGTATTACAAGGAAGGACAAGAATATTGCATCAAGGGAGATTTACTGTCATTTTCAGTTCATGAAGTTGACATTCATGAAGATGCCGCCTATTACGCACCTCCAAAGAAAATTGTCTTCTCTCGTGAAATTGTGACAAATAAAAGTGAAGATTCAGAAGAATTACAATGGCAGGGCCATTCAACTCCGCTTCAGTGATCTTCCACCAACCTTTTGCAATGAATTCGTGGGGTTCTTTTAGTTCGTGCACCTGAGGTCGAGTCCAGGGAAGTGGACGAGTAAGAACAAGTTTAATTGTTGAATGGACTAGGCTGACCATCTAGATTGATGATGAAGAAAGTTATGAGGATGAAATCATGATGATAAAACAGAAGAATCCTCAGTACGAGAAATCCTTAGAAAACACAAAGAAAAACAAATATGAGACAATGCATGATCGGATAAACCAATAAGTGACTACCATGACCTTACTTTGATTCTCCCTAAAATGGTCGAGAGCTTAGAGGTCAAGAAAGTCCATAGCAATGATTCAAAGATGATCAAATTTTATCATGCTTCTCTTTCTACTAATCGTGAAAATCATGTAAATTTGGTTGAGAATCCTAATGAACTAAAGAAATTACCTTTTGGTTACTTTTCGGCTTGTGTACAAAATTTAATTCAACAAGGGCATTTGCCAAACCAAATGCTAAAGGATAAACTACAACTTTTTGAAAAATTATTGGATATTAAAATTCAAACTCCCAACTTGAAAGAGGGCCTCAAATTTCGTACGGTAGGACCAGTCGATGATTTATAATTTTGTGTGGTTGTTACTAGCAAATCAAAAGAGGACTGCCTCGATATATAGGATGACTCTACTGATCAACTGATAGAAGATGCTCTACCATAATTTGAGGAAGAAATAAAGTCAAATGTCGATGAAATAAAGGAAATTAACCTCAGGACGGAATAACAGCTTCGACCTACATTTATAAGTTCTCTACTCAACGATGAAAAACATTTAGAATTGATCAAACTGTTAACAAAATCAAAAGATTCCTTCGCCTGGAGCTATGATGAAATGTCAGGACTATCTGCATAAATTGTAGTTCATAAACTCAAGGTGGAGAAAGATACGACCCCAGCAAAATAAGCACCTAAGAGAATGCGCCTAAAACAATAGCAGCAAGTCATTTCCGAGGTAAAGAAGTTAATAGAAGAAGAGCAATACCCCCACGTGGTTGGCTAACATTGTACCTATTAAGAAGAAAAATAGAAAAATTCGTGTTTGTGTCGACTTCAACGATTTGAACAAATCATGTCCAAAAGATGAATTCCCTTTACCGATACTAGAAATGATGGTTGACATCGCTTCGACTCATGAAATTTTCTCTTTCATGGAGTGATCGTTGGATTGATCATTAGAATACAACCAAATTAAGATGGCTCCAGAAGATGCAACGCTTATAGATAGCCTTCAGGACACCTATCGGTATTTTTTGCTACACAGTGATGTCGTTTAGATTGAAGAACGTAGGAGCAACATATCAACGAGCTATGACAAAGATCATTGACGACCTCATTGAAAATCAAGTGGAATGCTACATGAATGATTTGGTCCACAAAAGTAAACAAAAGATAGACCATTTGTAAGATATGAGGATCGTGTTTGAACTGTTTGAATGATTACGATAGAATGACCTTAAGATGAATCCCTTAAAGTGCGCCTTCGGCATTACCTTCAAGAAATTTCTAGGATTCATTGTCCGTTATTGGGGAATCA
This sequence comes from Phalaenopsis equestris, assembly GCF_001263595.1. NCBI lineage: Eukaryota > Viridiplantae > Streptophyta > Magnoliopsida > Asparagales > Orchidaceae > Phalaenopsis > Phalaenopsis equestris. The sequence goes on from NW_018165536.1 coordinate 52,063, forward strand.
AGATCAACACGGACAAGACTAAAGCTATCTTGTAAATGCCTCCACCCAAAACCTTGAAACAACTACATTCCTTCCAAGAAAAGTTGGCATATTTGAGATGCTTTATTTTTAATCTCTCAGGTAGGTGTCAGCCCTTCTCAGTATTAATTAAAAAGGATGTCAAATTTGTTTGGGAAGAGAAATACCAACGCTTTAAGGACGTTAAATACGTTAAATAATATTTAATGACACCTCATATTTTGGTAGCCCCTATCCCAAGAAAATCGTTAATACTTTATACCACGACCTTAGATGAGTCTCTTGGAGCCCTCTTAGCCCAAGGCAATGATGAGGGTAAAGAAAACACACTTTATTACTTGAGTCATCATCTAATACCGACAAAAGTAAAGTATCTGCCTATTGAGAAGCATTATCTAGCATTATTTTTTGCCGCCCAAAAGCTTAGACACTACATGCTTTCTCATGGGATTACCCTAATCTCAAAAGTTAATCTATTGCAATATTTGATGACCCGACCAACACTCTCTGGATGTCTAACAAGATGGTCAATGATTTTATTGCAATATGATATAACTTTTGTACTCTGTGCTATCAAGGGAAAAGCTATCAAGGTAAAAATTCTAGCAGACTTCCTTGTTGCACACCCACTTCCAAATGGGTCCCCCTCTTAATGACGAGTTACAAGATGAACAAGTATTACAAATACAAGTATTACAAATGAAATTCTCTAGTGAGCAACGCTTGGAGATGTACTTTGATAGAGCTTCGTCAGCCATAAGAGATAAAGGATCAGGCAAAATTATACTAGGTAAAGCAGAAATCGATTTGATCTTTATCACGCCATATAAAGGTATGCTGAGATTCTCCTATCACCTGACAAAGACATGTACCAACAACAAAGCAGAATATGAAGCCTTAATTACTAGGTTGGAGTTGGCAATCTGAATGGATATAATAGATATTGCCAATATTGCCATCTATGGCGACTCTCAGCTCGTCATCCAACAAGTCACCAGACGATACAAGATTTTAAAACCAAGGTTAGCAGAATACCTTCAGTGCACGATGAAGCTGCTGGAACAGCTTTCCAATGTAACTTTATACCAGATTCCTATGAGAGATAATGCCCATGCTGACACTCTAGCAAAACTTGCTAATGAGCTGGCATGTCCCTCAGAGGATTTCATTGACATTACAGTATAAGGAAGATAGGTTTTGTCTCAAATTGACCATAAAAATCTATACAATCTAGGAAAATAAGAAGAAACAATAATTGTGGTTGCTGATAACAATGAAGATTGGCGTAAGCCACTAATAGAATATTTGCATACTGGAAAGCTGCCAGAGGACAAGTCAGCAGTACACCACGTCACAAGAAAGGCTATGTCATATGCTCTAATAGGTGATGTCCTCTATAGAAGATCACTTGATCAGATGTGGCTATGATGCCTAAGCAGAACAAAAGCACAATGCATTGTCAAAGAAGTACAAGCCGGATTGTGTGGCGCTCACCAGTCAAGACCGAAAATGAAAATAAAGATCAAGAGACTCAGATATTATTGGTTGGTAATGATGTCCAACTGCATGGATACAACCAGAAGATGTCACCAGTGTCAAGAGCTTGTGGTGGTCTTGCACCAACCTCTAAATGAGCTACACCCAATAGTCACCTCGTGGCAATTTAAGTGTTGGGGGCACAAACATCATAGGTCCGATAGACCCTCAGTCTTCCAAAGGACACAGATTTATACTTGTCGTTGTCGCTTACTTTTCTAAATGGGCAGCGGCAGTGTCATTACAAGAGGCTACGACACAACACATCCTTCAAATCTTCAAAGGCCAAGTCATCTACCATTTTGGATTCTGTGCAAAATAATCTCTGACAATGAGACAGCCTTTAAAAGCACCAAAATCAACAATTTCATTAAAAGACATGGCATAGACTTGAGGTACTCTACAATTTACTATCCCAGGGTCAATGGCTTTGCCAAAGCCTTCAACAAGACACTAGTATAGATTTTGAAGAAGACACTGGATGAAAATAATAGAGATTGGCATAATAAATTGCTAGAAGCCTTGTCGGACTACTGGACAACATTCAAGACTCCCGCCTAATGTACACCCTACGCGCTCATGTATGGGTCTGAGGCTGTACTATCGTTATAAGTTTAGACGTCATCTCTCAGAATCGCTGTCACCAATAAAGTAACAACAGAAGAAAGTGTGAAACTCAGAATCGAGGAACTAGAGAGTCTTGACGGAAAAATACTAGAAGAACAATAATATTTGGAGCTTTATCAAGAAAAGATGGTACAAGCTTATAAAAAATTGGTTCTCCCAAGGACATTTAAAATTGGTGATCTTATACTTGTGCTCAAAAGGCTATTCTTGTACGCCACAGGATAGGTGGAAAATTCAAGCCAACTTGGGAGGGACCATTTGTAGTAGAAAAGGTCTACACAGGGGGAGCTTACCAACTAGTAGAATTTCGAGGTGAAAGACCCATGTTGTCAATCAATGGAAGATACCTGAATACATACTATGTAACTTGACATTGCTTGGCCTGAAATTTTGATCATTATGGGTTTATTTATTTGGCCATATGTCTGTGATCGGGTTGAAATTTTGTAATAAAAATAACCTCAATAAAAGGAAAACTTTTGAAGTTACATATTCCATTTTTTCTCTTTTCTACATAAAATTGATATTCTACTAAATTAAACAAACGCATACATAAATGAACAATTTTCTCACCAACATAAACTAATTTTTTTATTAATAAACACTTCGTTTTGTTCTTGTCCTTGTTAAATTTCAAGTCATTGATATTTTCCTATCGTCTGTAGAGAAAAAAATGTCAGGCTAGAGGCTGATCTTTGATTTCAAAGATGGCTGGAACCTCGCACTTAACGAGAGAAGTGCACCGTAGGGTGGAACCATAGACTTTGATATGGACTTCAGTCAAGTCAACATGGACTATGAGGGTCCTCTGATGGATGTGGTTAGCTATCGGGAAAAGGAAGGGCTACTGATCCTGATTTTTTATATATAAGGATTTATGATGTTGACACCACTACAGCGCCAAAAATATGATCATTATATGAAAAGTAAGTTGTGTAAAATATATATAATTATAAGTAATTAATAATGAGATTCTACGCAAGTATACGTATCGTTGTCAAGTAATAATGGACTTTGTATTTAAGCCTCAAATATCAATCCCACAGGGAAGGTGTAAATTAATAATGATAAATTTTACCAGAAAATTTACAAAAAATCAAATAAAATCACTGTCACTAATTTTGAATGTTGATATGTTAACCAAACTCAATTACTTAACTATTAGCAAAACTGAAATGCAATTTTATAATAATAACTACTAATCTACTAACTATGTTTATGTAATGAAGATTTCTTAGGTGAAAAAGCATCCTTCCCACTACAATGAAATTCTAGTGAAATGAGATGAGAAAAATGTTTATAATATGTATTGTACCAAATAGGAGAAATTTTAATTCTCTACCCTCATACAATACATAGAAAATCATTAGTTAATCTTAAGTTTGGTCCCTAAATTCGTGGCTAGGCTAGAAGGATACTGGCTCCCACTTCAGAGCTCCCACTTCTTTTCACCTGAAGGATAACTCTCGCTTTAGTTTTTACACACTAAGACCAAATTGGAAATTATAGTTTGTTACCCTAAAAACTCTCCAATTCTACACCCAACAAAGAATATTTTCCTATTTATTTCACTTAATTTCATGAACGAATTTCTCCTTCATGAAATAAAACATGATCCTCACTCTGTTGTAGAATGCATACTCCATTTCCTGGGTCATATATTTCACAACATATTTTAACAAATAAATTGGCCAGATTGAAAAGTAAATTAAGTTCAGAGTTAAAAAATCATCACAATTTATTTTATATTTTAATTATGGCACATTCATATTATCTCTTCATTTCTCCAGATCTCAGAGTAGGGGAAAAGATAGAGGAAAACACTCATACTTCATGAGAAAGATACGAAAAAACACAAATTTCATATATTAAATAAAGTTCATACAACACTAAATAAACAATCAGACTTATCTGGAACTCTTTCTCAAAGCAAATCCTTTGTAGCCTTTCCTTAGAAATGCAGGCTCTTACAGAAAGTTTCATACTAAATCTTACCACAAAAACTCTACACTATCAAAGAAAAATTACTAATTGACTCCAATATGTGGTGGAATGAAGATGGATTTTGGAAATGTAGCGTGGTATAATGTTGTAGAGCGAAAAATGAACATAGAGGAGCCCCTTTTCGGATGAAATTTGGCCCCAAATAAAGCCCAATGTTGGTTCTCCAAGAGGTGCCTCCAAAAACACTTCAAAAATTTTCCTAATACATCGAACCTTCTAGAAATGGGGTCTGGACCACCTTTGGCGCCGTCGGCGCTATGATGGCGTCGTCGGCGCTGAGTAAAAATCTTCCAGTTTTCAGTTGTTTTGCACCATCGATGCTGACCTTGGCGCTGCCGACACTGAGTATTTTCTCAAAAGCATCATTTTAACTACAACTTTCATCATTTTTGTTTCCTTTTTAGTTTAAGCCCTAAAAATCAACAGCTTGCAAGAAAATATCAAAATACCTTCCATTAAAGTGCAATATCACAAAAAATATGTATAAAATATGAGTCTAAAAATGCATATATTTTCAGTGTATCAACTACCATCATTACTAAGTTCAAGCACCAAACTTAATTCCTCACTGAAGAGGAAAAATGTGATAGTACAACATGACCCGATGGAGGGAACTAGTTGCCTGCCGTCCATGATAGCTACACCAACCGGGGGTCTAGTCACTGCCAATGATGAAACAGCACCAGATGCACCACTGTGGAGAACTCAGCGCAGAAACGCCAACCGCCAAAAGCATAGAGCTTTTCTGTTTGAAGAAAGAAGACGCCAGATAGAGGCGGAAAATTTACTCGCCCCAGTCCCTAAGGGGAATATCTATGATCCAGGCATGAGCGAGACCTCTTCTAGCTTACTTGCTACAGACGATGAGTCCATATTTACTACAGAGCGGGAGATTTCATGAGTTTCAGATGTTCTTTGTATGGGTTGCCCGACATGCAACATCAAGATACCTACATGTACACCAGCTACAGAGGCATTTTTTTAGTGCCCGCACTGGAACGTCCTCTACCTGGAGCACTACAGTACTTTGGAAGAGTACAAGTACACTGAAAATAGATTTCAGACCACTGATCACTTGATGGGGGAGCCGTATATCCGAATAGATACAAAATCGTATATCCCGTTGGACACAGTCATAAGCTCTACTGCAGACAGAGCAACACCAGCTTGGATTCCCGCTGATACTGAAATGAGGGATTATCCTCGACAGCCACCGATTGTATTCATGGAAGAAGGCTATAAGATGAGTAAAGTAAACAAAGGGAATTTAAATTCTATGAAGAAGTTCAAGGAAGATCCATCAATATACTATAAAGATTGGAGCTATACCCTAGAGTCTTCTCTGAAAGCGACAAAAAAAGTATTAAAAAAGTATTCTCGACTGCAAAAGTATTCTCGACTGCAACTTTGATCTAAGAGATAGGGGTCGAGCAGGCCTTTTGATGGAATAAGCCTATTCTGAGCCATAAAAATGGATTCGTGGAAAGGGTAGGAGCACTATACATTGTGGTTGTTGTTACAATTTCACCCAAGACAGACAGGGAAATCCTCCGAGGATTCTAAGATACGATCTCGTGGGCCGACCCCCTACCTCCCATGATAAAATAGATGATCAAGAGAATGGTTTGATGGTGCATACTTCCAGCCGGCTGTATTCCCAACAGCTGTAATATATATGATGAAAGTGACTGCATACCCCCGCATATTGACCATCACGATTTTGTGAGACCTTTTTATAAGGTCTCCTTCATGAACAAAAGTAATATCCTGTTTGGGAATGACGTAGATGTCATTGGCCTCGGTGAGTTCAGAGCATCCGTGAAGATTCTGTAGTTAGTTGGTTCAGTGTTGGTTCTTAAAGGAAATGGAGCATACATCACTAAACATTGCATTCTAGGGAGTAAGACGATGTAGGCTGTTTGTAACTTTTTGAAGGATGGATGATAGTAAAATGTCATATGGATTTCAACCAGATCCAAATTTTGAAGAACTACTACCGTATGAGCTATGAGAGGGTTGCACCTTTAAACACATGCAAATGTAACGCTTGTCTTGGATCGTGGTTTAGTAGGTCAGCTCGATCAGGACCTCACCCCACTAGAGATGGACATTCAAAGGACACCTTTTTGTACTGCAACTTAACACAACATATATGATGATATATGTATCAGATATGCTCATCTTGCGATATGTACTAAGTATGAGATATTTTCAGACGTAATTTGATGCGTTCAACATATTGTACCATTTGAGGCTATGGCTTGTGCTCAATATGTAACACATGTTAAAGCAAATTAATGAAATCTTTTTTAGAAATTTTCTCTGCTTGCTCAATTGCCCTTTTGTGCAATGGATAAAAGCCACGGAGCCATACGTTTGTTCCAAACTATAATGGACAAAGAACAAAATAAAGAAAACTTAATAATAAAGATCAAATAAAACACTCTTTTAAAAATTATTCAACCAATTAAAATTAAATTTTGGAAAACATATTTTTAAAATTAAACATGACAAAAAAACAAAAAGAAAACAAAATAACAAGAAAATACAAAAAATAAATCTGTTGAGTTGATTCTCTCGCTTTTGAGGTCTCTTACTCTTTGCTCACGCAGCATGACTGCCCTTGTCTGCACTAAATCTCACAAAATTTCACATATCTTCCTTAACAATTTTAACCTTTTCACACGACACATCTTTATGGGTTCAACACCACAAAATTCTCTTCTTAAATTTTAATTCTCATTTCGGAACCAGTCCCTAACTCCTGGTTCCTTCATTTCGAGGTTGGTCCCTAACTTCTGATTTTCTTTTTGAGGTTGATACCTAAATTTCAATTCTCATTTCAGAATTAGTCCCTAACTCCTGATTCCTTCCTTTTGAGGTTGGTCCCTAACTTTTGATTCTCTTTCTGAGGTTGATAATTCCTTCCTTTCAAGGACAGTCCCTAACTTCTAATTTTCTTTGAGAGGTTGATACTTAAATTTCAATTATCATTTCAGAATCAGTCTCTAACTCTTTATTTTTTCCTTTTGAGGTCAATCTCTAACCTCCGATTCTTTTTCTGAGGTTGATACCTAAATTTCAATTCTCATTTTGGAATCAGTCTCTAACTCTTGATTCCTTCCTTTTGAGGTCGGTCCCTAACTTTCGATTCTCTTTCTGAGATTGATCTCTAAACTTCAATTCTCATTTGGAAATCAGTCCTTAACTTCTGATTCCTTTCTTTTGAGGTCGGTCCCTAACTTTCAACTCACTTTCTGAGATTGATACCAAAATTTAAATTCTCATTTCTGAATTAGTCCATAACTTTTCCCTCGCTTTGAGGTCAATCCCTAACTTCTGACTCTCTTATTTTGATTGATACCTAAACTTCAATTCTCATTTCAAAATTAACCCTTAACTTTTGATTCCCTCTCTTCGAGATCAGTCCCTAACTTCTGATCCTTTTTTTGAGATTTGATCCTTAACTTACAATTCTCATTTTGGAATCAGTTCCTAACTTCTGATTTTCTCTTTCTAGAATCAGTCCATAACTGCTGATTTCCTCTTTTTGGAATCAGTCGCTAACTTCTGATTCCTTTTTTTTGGAATCAGTCCCTAACTTCTGGTTTCCTCTTTTCGAGGTTGGTCCCTAACTTCTGACTCTCTTTTGAGATTAACACTTAAATTTCAATTCTTATTTCAGGATCAGTCCATAAATTCTTATTCCCTTTTTTTGAGTTTGGTACCTAAATTTTGACCCTACTTTTTGGGATTGATGCCCAAATTTCACCAAATTTCACTTTCCATCTTGGGGTTAGCACCTACATACTGATTCCCATCCTCTATAAATACCTGAAACTTGATAATTTGAAACAAACTCTCCAATCCCCAACGATAGTTTCTACTTCCCAATTTCGATCAAATATTCACTTGTTAATTCCCAGCAAAAACAACTAGAACTCAAATTCTACACTCCTTTTTAATTTTGTTGACTTAGGAGTTTGTGTTGGTTTTATTGATCTCGTCGTTCAACGCCAATATGTGCGGTGTTCTTTGCCCAGCGCACCACATTTATTGAGGTTCTGTTTGTTAACCTCACTTACAGTTGAGGTTTAGTTTTCCCTCCTTAGTTTCCTAAGGTCTAGTCATAGGATTTTCCTGTTTACTATTCTAAGAAAACTAGAAAGGAACCCTCACCATTAAAATTTTAAACTCCTCTTTGCTCAACTTGAAGTTTCACATATTGGTCCTAACCTGTAGCACTTAGTAGACGGGGTCCGTATGAGGGATCTTAAGATGAGTCCCCATAGGACTGATTGACCAAGGGTTAGCCCTAGGTGTTGGTCTGGAGCTTGTTCACTCACCTACACTCACTATCACCCACAATCACTCACAATCCTAAACCCAAATTGTTGAATTTAATCCCTTGATCTTTTAGGAGATCCCTAAACCCATCAGCCCTAGGCTAGGGTTTAGCTAAGACAAGTACATGCCGGACCCCAATGGGGATCTCATTGGCCCATAGCTCATACATGGTGGTTGACATCTGATCCTTGGATACTGTTAATAGGCACAGTACAACAAAAATTCAGATTTTATTTCACTTATATTTCCTTACTTTGCAACAAAACCAAAAACTTGATCCTGAAGAAAAATAAGAATTTAACTTTTAATTTATATATATTGGGATACTACGCAAGTATACGTATCGTTATCAAGTAACATAGGACTTTTTGATTAAGACCAAAATATTGAACCCACAGGGAGAATACACAATATGCACTATTGAACAACAAACTTTCTATTTTTAATAAAAAGATAATTATCTAGACTAAAGATGATTTTTGCAATAATAAAAATTTAAAATTTTGGGTCTACACCCTTCAATGAATATTTCTCTATTTATTTGCACTCAATCATATGAACTACATTCTCATTCATACAACCTCATGTGATTTTTTCAATTATTGACTGAGACAATACCAGCCTGGTTCTTACATATTCTCACAAGAAATTTTAATATTTGGATTACCCAAATCAAGAAGTAAATTAAGTTCATGAATTTAAATCATCATAACTTCTTCCATCATTGAAGATTGTCGGCACTATTTTGGTTGGAGTTGAACGTAAGAAGTTGTCGGTCATCAAACTCAAAATCCCATTGCCTGCTTCAGAAGGACGTTTAAGTTTAGAAAATTATGAAATCAAACTAACCTCATATTTTCATAATTTAAATTAAAGAGCACTATACCTCAAATCTTGTATCTATTTCAAAGGATAAACACAAGACTTAAGGATGAGGCTCGATAAAACAAACTAAGAAATATATGACTTTTGTTTGGTTTGCAAAACTTTTTTATTTGTCATCAATTTACCCTATTTAATATGAAGAATTAAATAGGGTTTATATTAAGTTGGGTTCGAGAAAAGCTTCTTATAAGGGCAAGCCCCTGTAGTTAATTACATCTTAACTGACTGAAGTCCTCTAAGAAAATTATCGATAACAATCAAGAAATATTATCTTCAAGGAATTCAAAGGAAAGGACTTTTCAATGAAATTAAACAAAGAGGTGTGAAAGGGGAATTGTTCAAATTTGGGAGATTTATTATGGAATCCAAAGGATGAAAGAATCCAAAGGAGGAAGAACTAAGGGATGACATAGATTTAGAGGAGAACCTCGGTGCCTTCCCAGTTTGTCTACTATTTGGCTTCAGTTTTGAGGAGAAAAATTTAAGTGAAAATTTAAGTGTTTCATCCTGCCTTAGGGCTTACATTTGTGTGGAACAATCACACAAATAGCCTGGAAGATGTGAGGATTTAGGTCATAACGAACTACAGCCTGGAAGATGTGAGGATT
>NW_018165536.1:62121-66931 GCF_001263595.1 Phalaenopsis equestris
CTACAACCTCGGAATCCTAAGACGAGTTAGGGTTTATATTGTACAACAGAGTTGTAAAATGGCCTAAAGATGAGGTGATGATTTATGTTACCTAAGCAGACAACCTCAAAATCCTATGGCTTTGTGTTTAATTCTAATGAATGAATTGGTTTAGCTAGTGAAGTCATGTTTTGCTGTTGAAGATGGTCGTGTTGCCCACCATGCTGGCTCTAAGCTCCTTGCCATGATGAGTTTTCATTTTCTAGGGTATCGAGTTATGATGTCAAATCAGGTGGCCCTATGATTGTAGTTTTTTAAACTTTCATGGGGGATGTTAAAGTTGATTAGAGCGACACCGGTTAGGATCTCACGGTTCCCTCATTCCGGCACCACTACTTTCTATTGGATTCACTTAGTCCAAATGAATTTACTAAACTCAACTTAATGAGTTCCATAATTTCATTTAGACCGTGGGAAGCCTCATTAGTAACAGTAGGTTACCTCTTCCGAGGGGTTTCCGATCATTCGAAAAAGATGTCTAACAGTAGGTTACCTCTTCCGAGGGGTTTCCGATCATCCGAAAAAGATGTCTAAATTTAGTTGAAATTATGGTTTTTATGATGTTTGTGATTAAATTTTGAGTTATTTTATACTTTGATCTTGTGGCGGTGAATTTTATCTTGGTTGATTTTAACTTTGGTTTTGATTTTGATTTTATGGCTATCCTGATAGTTTTAGTTTTCATGCAGGATGACATTGTTGTTTAGCATGCAGATTTTACAAGTATAAACAATACAAGAAAGACAACACTGTAAACTTTAAAAAGCGTGCATGGAGAGTCTTCTCGTTCCACCACCTGAAACATAAAATGCACGTGAGGGCAGTTTATATGAAGCATGAAAGTAAAGTTTTGGCGACCTGCCTAACCCTACATCATATCTTTGTGAGTCCCTATTAGTTTGATTAAGGATGATTTTGTTAAGCAAAGCACATTAAGTTTAGTAGACCTCTGAGGTATCCAACAAGTTAGGAGAAAGAAGCAGGTCTATGCTTCCCTCTCACTACCTGGTGAAAGTCCTCGAGCTCATTTAAACTTATTGTGTTGTTAAATAATTCACCCTATAACACCCTAATGCTCAATGAACATTGATGTCCTAAGTATCCCTAAAAGTATGGTAATTATCATTTGTAATTTAATTTGTAAATTATGTGAGTGAAGACCGTTAAAGGGGTAAGTCAGTGTTATTAAGACACTTAGCCAATTTTATTTGGGCTTGTGGTGTTTTAAAAGATGTTAATTTTAGCTACGTTTGCTTTCCTAATCCTCATTTAATCAATCTTGATTTAACTTAGATAAGTACTAAGCCCTTAAGACCTAGGTGAGTGTCTTAATTAATTTTGAAAAGGTTAAATTTTAGGTGATCATGATACATTATTTGAATTTCATTTGAACATCAAATAGGGGTATTAAATTGATTTATTATTGACTTCAAAAGTCATACCCCTAAGTCCTAGGTTCATTTAATTTTAATAAACCTCCAAATTTTATTAATTTAGAAATTTATTAATTTATCTTTTTAATTAGGGAAGTGAAGTTGGTTTCTACCAATTAATCCCTTTTTAATTCCAATCATCCAAACAAGCTGATTAAGATCAGAGGTTGCCCATTTTCCTCATTGAATTAAGTCTAAATGTTAATTAAGGCCAAATTCCTAAAATTACACATTTGTCCTAATGCTCTAACACTTCATAATTTATTAAATTCAAATCAATTGACTTTGACATTTTTATCCTACCTCATTCATGGGTCAATTAAGACAATCGAAATTTTTCAAAGAAAATTTGCTAACTCGACCAAGCTGAAGCCTAATCACTTGAAATTTTTACTGGAGATAGACCTAGACAAAAAAGTCATTTGGACAAAATTTCATGATTTTTGAATTTTGTTTGATGTATTTTAATTATTTTAATTTCTGTGGTATTTATTAAATATTAAATATTTTAAATGGGGCAAATTAAGTTTTGTATTTTTTAAAAAAATCCTTGAGGTCAGAGAACCTAGAGAAGCAAATTTTATATTTTTTTTTGTTTTTCTTTGATTTATTAGAATTATTTTAGTGGAAATCCTTTTTTTTGCCTTTAAAAATTATTTTAATCTTCAAAATACAATATCTTTATTTAGAAAATCAGGAAAAATATTCCAATTACTTCTAAATGCTTAAAAAACAATTTAGAATAATTCCATGAATTTTATTATTTTTGTGATTTTTATGAATTTTTAATTATTTAATATTTAAAATGGGCTTAAAAATAAAGTTTTTATTTTAAAATCGAACTGAGCTCCATCATCGTCCCCAATAGCCTAGCCCGAGAACCTTCCATCTTCCAAGCTTGATATCTCCCTCATTTCTCAACCAAATTAAGTGAATTTTATCTTAAATGCTCGTCTAGACTAGAGGAACATATCCATATGGTTAAAATGCCATGAAATTAAGCCCAAGAAAATGGAGAATCAAAAGAAGCTTGGGAGGAGAAGAAGTTCAATACCTTGGCTCTGAGAAGGAAAGCTTTAATCAGAGATGGTCGGCGCGTTTGTTGAGGTCCAAGAGGGCTAAGGATTGAGCCTCTTGCTGTGGCATAAGGTCTAGGTATGAATTCAACCAAGCTCGATTTGAAGTGTTGTTCTAGAGCTATGTTAGGGGCTCTTTTAGAGGGGTATTTGATGGGGCCTTGCATTCTCTTGTTGTTGTGAAAGAGTGGGCACAAGTAATTCGAGTTTGGTGGAGTTTAAAGGGATGTCCTATTTCTGCCCTAATTTTCGTGCTCAAAATTAGGGTTACATGGGAGGAATTAGGGCAATGGAGTGATTGGATTGCACTGTGGAGGTTTTAAAGAAGCTCAAGGAGTGATTTGGAGGTCTCTCTCTGAGAAAATTTCAGCACACCCCTCATGGTCGTGGGAAGAAGCTTTTTATAAAAATGGCTAAGGGGTTGCTGTTTTTTATAAAAATGGCTAAGGGGTGGTTGTCATGACCAATTGTGCTGTGAAAAATGGTGCTTAAGTGGAGGGCAGAGAGGCTCTAACATCTCATTTGGGTGGGGTGGCCTCTAGATTTGATTTGGGTGAAGTTCAAGAGGAGGATGTCCTCAAATTTGGCTTCCCCGTTGACTAGGCCAGCTGGCCATGGCAGGGGGAGGTGGCTTCGAGATTAGGGAACCCAGGGGAATATGTCACAGCAATTTAATAGGGTAAGGTTTAGTTTTGGCGAAAAGATCTTAAGCCTGAGCATATTTGAAAAACATATCCCTTAATTTAGCAGACCATTAGTCCATGGCTCACCTAGCTTGGGTTAGGTGAGTATTGGCTCAGTCTTAGGGTCCAACTAATGGTTGTGGAGTTAATAATTTGATGGCTTTGGGGTGGTTAGGCTACATTTAGTGCATGGACCCAAGTGGGTGCAAATGACCAAAAATTAGGTTTCGGCTACGTTAACCATGTAAATCCAAGTGGGTGCAAATGACCAAAAATTAGGTTTGGGCTAGGTTAGCCATGTAAATTGGTCCAAATAAATGTTGCATTTGGTGTAAGTGATTGTAAGGAACAATTTTGGTGAAGGATGAATAGGGTTTTGAGTTCAATTGGAGGGTCAATTTGAAGGATTTTAAAGATTTGGTCAATTTGGGCATGTTGGACTAGACTTGGGTCTAGATTGTGTTAGCCTTGAGATAAGTCCAAAGTGATGGTTGAGAATGGTCAATAAAAACCTCATAAAGAGTTTTTAACATAAATTGGGTGCCATTTTTGGAGTTAAGGCATTCAGTTTGATGAGATTAGGTCCTGTGGCCAAAATTGGGGCTTTGGTCTAAATCAAAATTGGACTTAAAGCATGGGCCAATTGAGCTTGGATTTGGTTTATTTTTGTCACATTGAAGGTGAATTTGAGTTTGGGATTGAAATTTGGGGAGACTGTGATCAAATTGATGGACATTTTGGTTGGATTTAGGGAAATTTGGGCCTTTAAAGGCAAATTTGGGGGTCTTTGTAAAAGATGGTCAAATTGGCCAAATTGGGTTATGTGGTAGTTGAGAAAAATGAAATTGGGAATATTTGGAATATTTTGTGAGTTTTTGGGATGTTTTAGAATTTTTGGTGGTTTTGGGAATATTTGGAATTTTTGGGAATTTTTGAAATTTTGGGCCCACGAGGGGCATTTTGGTAAATTGGCAATTTTTTGTGATTTTGGGAAATTTAGGTGTTTTCAAAAGGTTTGAAATGATTTTTGAACAAGTTTAGGTATTTTGGATAAATTTGGAAATTTTGACCAAATTTAGGGTTTCAAGAGTACTTAGGTAATTTGGGGGAGTATAGGAGCAAAATGCCACGCTGAGTATTTTAGGTAAAATTAGGAAACTAACCACAAAACCACCAAAAGTAAGCCATATATCAATGGAAACCCCACTTGGGTCCTCTATGTACTAGTCTTCGGTAAACCCTAGCCTAGGGCTTGTAGGTTTAAAGGACCATCTACATGACTACATGAGTTTCCCAAAGGCTCGAGGGACCAAAGTCAGGAAATTCTGGGTTTAGGGTAGTGAGTGATTGTGAGTGAAGTGAGTGCCTTGGCTCTAAACCAACATCCAAGGTCAATTCTAATGTCAAATAGCCCTATAAGAACTCTCCTTAAGCTCCCCCATAGTGACCCCATCTATTAAGTGCTAGAGGTTAGGACCAATATGTAGAACTTCAAGTTGAGTAAAGAAGAGTTTAGAATTTCTAATGGTGAGGGTGCATTTTTCTAGTTCTCTAAGAATAGTCAATAGGAAAGTCTTAT
>NW_018165536.1:67263-67846 GCF_001263595.1 Phalaenopsis equestris
AAAAAGGATAAAGTAAATAAAAAGTGGTTCCTGAAAATCTCTCCAAACTAACTCCCCAGAGAAGAACTTTCAAAACTTTCCAATATTTTCAGGACTCTTTTTTAAGTCCTTTCTTCTTTCTTTTATAATTTTCCAAAAGGTGTGTTGGTTTCTTTTCAAAATATGTCTAGATTCGATGTATTTTCCCAATATATGCATCCTTTCCTGATAATTTTTGTCCATGGTGGTTAAAACCACCTATTATGCTAATAAGTGCCTCAAAAACCTCTTCAAAATTCATAGAAACCGAATTTACTCATTCAATAACTGCCACTGACGCTTAAGTGCGGGGCCTCTGGCGCTTAAGTGCGGCCTTCTCTATTTAACTGACGTTTAAGTGCCTGATCTGGCGCTTAGGCGCCAAAACTCTTTTGAACATTTTTCACCTTTTTGCTCCAAATTTGATCTGTTTTCATTCGTTTAAGCATTTTTAACCCTTTTTACATGTATCTGCAAGAAAAACACAAAAATACCTTCCATTAAAGCGCAATATCTCAAAAATAGATATAAAAATGTGTCTAAAAACATTATATATTTTAGGTGT
>NW_018165536.1:68210-72332 GCF_001263595.1 Phalaenopsis equestris
CCTTTAATGATTTTGAATTCCACTTCTCCTTTCCTAATGCAAAGTTTTGATATAAGTCTTTTACTTATAAATATAATAATAGTTTGAAAATTACTTTAATAAAAGAAATTTAAGTATTAAAAATAAAAGTCTAAATTATCTAAATTTTTCAAAAATACAATTTTTCTTACTAAAGGCTTTTAACTTAAAGTTTTTAAAGTTTTTCTTCATTACTAAAAGTTTTAACTAAATTTTCTTACTCATTTCTAAAATCAAATTTTAACTTTACATAAATAATCAATTTTTTTTCTTTCAAATCAAATTCACTTGTAGCACATTTGAGAACAAATAAAATTTCAGTTTTAAAAATATTTTTCATTCCCCCAAGCTTAAATTTTTAACAGATTAAACTGTTTAGCATCAGATGTATATATAAGCAGGGATGAAAATTTAAAATAACATACTAACAGGAATTTTAAACCCTAGTGATACAAGTATAAAACTAAAAATAAGAGTAAAATTATTTTTTAATCAAATTTTCTATATTTTCATTTCAATTTAACATGTAGAGATTCAATAGACTTCTAAGCAGTGGGTATAAACATAAAAGTAAACTAACACACTAACTTGATTTCACGATCTCTGCATAAAAACAAACAAACTAACATGATAAAAAAAATATAGGGTAACAGTTTCAGAAATTTAAATTTAAGATCTAAGTTAGCTAGATTTTTAAACTTTTCAAAAGACATAGAATCAAGTTCAATGCTAATCTAACTAAAATAGTATTAAATACTCATCAACTGTTACTACCCTAAAACGTTACAACAGGCCACTAACAAAACACAACATCACAATAACAATATAAAAGGTCATAAACATAACATAGTACATAGTCCAAATCAACACAAAGAAATGTAGCAGTACTACATCACATAGTCTTCAACATAAAAAAAAAAAAAAATATCTCAATCCTACTCCTTATCCTCAAAATCACTGCTATACCAATTTTTTGTAGGCTCATAATAAAGATATCAAGGATATGGAGGAAATTGCACTTCCGGGTCACCTCTAATCAGGCTCTCCAAAGATGAGTGGAATTTCCCTTCATAATTACTCTTTCTCCTATTATAACTATTAGTATGATCTACAAAAAGCTCTAAATTTTGTACCTTATCAGCGGCAAAATTGATATTATCCATCATCTTCTGTAATAACTCATCTCAGGTATCACTATACTCACCTTGAAATGTCGAAGCATGTGACGTAGATGGTCTACATGTAGAAGCAGCAGACATCTCCATTCCATAGCTTCTGGAAAATCGTCCTTTCCAGTCAAAAATTGAATGCTCAAAATAAGTCTTCACATTCACCTTAGTGATGGGCTTTAGAGGTAAAAACACTTCCTCCCAGCTATCATATTTAACTCTAGCCTGCTCACGCAAAGAAAAGATCAAGGAAACCAATTCCAGACCTGCAGTTGTAACATCTATAGCAGAATTGATGATAGTCTGACAGATCAAAGCTCCAATGTTAATGAGCTTTCCCTTATGAATACAATAGTTCAACGTCCTTCTTTCTCTGGTCATTTCACTGATATGATTGGTCGGAAGCAGACGAGCAAAAATGAAATAGTGTCAAGTCTTTGAAGGTGCACATAACTTTGAAGTTGGGAAGTTAACTCTCCTTTCATTAGTTATCTTCCAAAGTCCTCTCCCAATAGTCAATTAAGATATAATCTCGTCTAATTCTGCATCAGTGGGACTATAATTTGCATAAAAACATAAAATACCCGGTGGTAAATGTTAAAACAAGTTCATTACCTCTGGCAAAAAAGTTATCACTTTCCTTGAACCATAACTCGATTGTCTTCAGCTTCAGGGAGATTTGCATAGAACTCCTTCACAACAGATATAACTGCCACAATAGAGAAACAATGGAATTGTTCCCACTGTTGGTGAACAATTAAATCTTCCACGTCTCCACCCTGATTTCTAAAACATCGCTTCTGAATTAGTTTGAGGATTGCAACACATCATTATACCGATCTTGAGCTTTTGAACTAACAAATTTACACGAATCGAAAGGGGCTTTGCCTTTGCTGCTCTTCATTCTTGGTGCCATTCTACAAATTTTATAAATTTCAACAATAACATTAAAAATCAAGTTTAAATTACTAAACTAAACTTCTCATGCAATTTCCATAGATTTTTCCTCATTTTTCACCATAAATAGTGAATTTTTGAATTTCTCCAAATGTGCTCAAAATATATGGTAAAATTCCAAAGTTTTTACATAGAACTAAAGCTCTTACCTCAAATAACTTGGATCTAGCAAATTTCACTTGATTCCACCAAGAAATCTTCTCTTTAGACGTGCCTTAGCCCTAAAAAATTGTGAACTCAAGAAGAAGAAGGTGATGGTGGCGTTAAAAATGGCAATTTTTGGCTCAAAAATTCACTTTTAATCGTTCGCGAATCAAATTTCGTGAATCTACGCTTAAGCGCGGGTAATTGGCGCTTAGGCGCCTGCCTCTCGGGTTTCCTCGTGCTTAAGCGCAAGATGTGGCACGTAGGCGCCAATGCACAATTTTCAAAATTTTCAAATTAAAGTAAAATGCACTATTTGCCCAAGAAACCACCCCTAAATGGTCTCATAGAACTTAAATGACTATTTTCAACTTCCAGTAACTTTCCTTTATCTCAAAATTCTCCTTAATAACTATTTCAATTTGAGGCTAAAATAACACAAAAATTCAAACAAAAAAATTTATACTAATTCACAAATCAGTACAAATACATTTAAACACTTAGTTCTCACTCTAGATAGTCTTGGATGAGAAAATTTTCCTAAATACAAACACTTAAAAATCTTTCACTATTAAACACCTAAGTAACACAAACACCAAAAGCAAGTCTTAAACACTAAGACACTTGAAGAAAATGACTTTAAACACACAAAAACATAACTTCAAACATAGAACTTAATTCCATTCTTCATTAGAAGGAACAAATTCAACACTTTCATTAGTGTCTCCTGGGGCAACCAGAATATAAAGTTGATAAAACGAACGGTGGTGACGTGCTCTGATGTAATCTTATTCAATCCACTTTTGCTTAAGAAACATTTCCTTATCTGCTTCCTCTATATAACTAGTGTGGCTAAATTTCCTTATCAATTGCCATCCAATATGCTCAAGATGTGCATGAATCTTCAATACCTTAATCTCCAGTACAAACATGGTATTTTCAATTTTGTTGATCTTCTCTGATATCCCTTCAATACTAACAGCTAAGAAACTGTTATACAACTCTTGTACACTTTGACTAATGAATTTCTTCCTCATGGTCTCCTCCTTCTTCAATTCTATCTCCCATGAAGACATCATCTTAAAAGATATCTCTCTCTTAGAATTTAGGGCTAGAAATGAACTGGGGTGAAATTCCTTCACTAAACCCTTCTATTTATAGGCCTAAATCCTTCTAATAACTCCTAGACACGTTTAGAAATTGCCTTGGCACATTTTTACAAACTTCTAGGCTATTTTCCCTTCTAGAATATTAATTTTGCACATATTTTGAAACTGTCACGCTTAAGCACCGGATGTGTAACCAAAGGAAAATATGTTGAGATTCTCATACCTATTTTATACTATTTTTGATGATATTGCACTTTAAAGAAAGTTAGTTTTGATGTTTTTTTTGCAAGAGTGATGAATTAGGGTCATTGGAGAAAAAAGATGCAAAAAAGAGCGAATTTGGAGCGGAATGATGAATTAGGGTCATTGGAGCAAAAAAATGCAAAAAGGAGTGAATTTGGAGTGAAAAGGACCAAAATGTCAAGATTTGAACTAGGGCGCCGACGGTGAAAATTTCTCGAGACTCCAGATTTAATAATGTAGAAGGCCCGCCGACGGCGCCCTCGAGGCCTCCAATGGGCAGATCAGTGGTTATGTCCAACAATGCATTCGATGAGGACGAATTTTGGAGGGATGCTTAGGCAATTCTCCGGAAAACTCATCCACATCTTTAAAGAGAAGATTTTGGCCAAAAATGGAGGAGGCTCTTGGTCTTGGAGGTTAGAGAGGTTCCATTAGTGTGTAGAGAGTTTGCTAGAGTGTCTAATTGTGAGGAATTCTTTGAG
>NW_018165536.1:73140-83889 GCF_001263595.1 Phalaenopsis equestris
ACACACACACACACACACACACACACATTTTTAAATAATTTAATTGTCTACAATGCTACAAAGATTTATAATCATTTAAAAATATTTATAAAAAAATAGAATAAAAATATAATAATTGTATTTAAATAATTTTTTAAAATAAATAAAATATTTAAGTCTCACTCCTACCAATAGCTTCATATAGTTGCATGTGACTAGAGTTGTCAAAATGATTCATTGTTCATGAACAACTCGTTTTCAGCTCACAAGTAACCGAGCGGAATAAAAACAAATTTTTTATGTTTGAAATATAAAAAAGTGAAACATGAACAACAATATTTTTTAATGAGTCAAATACGAGATAAGCATAATTTTACTATTCATTAATCAACTTTATGCCCTCTTTTCCTTTGTTACTTTGCTATTTTTTCTAGATAATTTTTTACTATTCATTGCTCAGCAACAAAACATCAATACTTTTTTATGACAGCAACTATGGAAAATACCAATACGCACGAAAAGAAAAATATCAAAGCATAAAATTCTTTAAAGGCGACATGTGACATGCCACGGCTCTCTCTCTCGCTCTCGTTTTCGCAATATGGGCAGCCCTTATCGACTGCCGCGTCTAATAAAAGCGTATTCCCTTCTTTGCTTTTACAGCCACCAACTTACACGTATTTATTTATTGCCGCTGCGTGAAACGATAAAGCCACGTGGAGGCGCTACTTAAATCTTGAAAAACTCATGGTGAGTTCTTTCAAGCCACTTCTCTCTTCTATTTATTGCTCATTAACGCGTTGCGTATTAAACTTCAATTTGATAAAGATTGCTTTAATTAGTCATGTAGATTCTGTATAGCTGTAGCTCGTCAAGTTTGTTTTGGCATAGAAATGGACTTGTTTTTAGCTTAAATATGTTGATTAAATTTTAAGTGGAATGTCATTAAATTTGTTTTTGGATATAAATGAGATCATTTACTGGAATTTAAAAAAAGCTAACAGTTGGTTTGATGAAATTAAACGAAATTAACGTAAAGTTGTGTGTTCAAGATTAATGATTTAATTCTAATTTTTGTGTCTAAAAATGTGTTGACCTAATTTTTTTCAGCTGCTGCAGTTGTAGCTGGGCGGAATGATGTTAAGTTCAGATTAGGTCTTTGTCCACTCAAAATTTGTGATTTTTTTTATACAAATAAATTAAATTTTATAGTTTTTTTTTTCTTTGATAATTTAATAAATTTAGTAATTTTGACATATCTCAAAAAAATAATAATAATAATCTTTTGATAATTTTGCTGAACCTAAAAAAAAAGTTAACTCAAGCAGCTGAAAAAAATTAGATCACTATTGGAGATGGAAATTATCTAAACCTGAAGAAATCACAGTCCTTCGATTTATTTCTTAGACACATATAAAATTTTCTCCAATAGTTATACTCCTGACAACAAGTAACTAGAAAACACCGCAGTCTGCAGTAAAAGTATAAGACTTCATAGATCCCAGAAGATCTCGAGCTCAACTTTTATGAAGATTATATACCACAATGCACAAACAGTTAGATGCAATATTAGTTATAAAAAAAGAATAAAAATAAACAATTAAAGTTGTTTAAAGTTGTAAGTTCATAGAGCTCAATGCATAAACTAATGAATAATCTGTCACAATAAGAAGTTTGTTGAACTTTAAAAAAAATGGCTCTTTGTTACCTTTAAGTCATGTTATACCCAGCTTGTAAGCGTCATAGAAGCATATCATCACAAAAGTCATCCAAAAAACCCTAACAATCATATGACCAGAAGAAAAGGAGGTATTTGTTGCCTTTAAACCACGTAAAACTATGCCCACATGAGTCACAAAACCATATCACCACAAAGGCCATCCAAAAAATTCCTGCAGTCATATGACTAACAAGGAAGGGGATCTTGGTTGCCTTTAAACTATATAATACCAAGCTTGTATGTAACAAAATCATATCACCACAAATGTCATCCAGAAGAACCTCTAAGATCGTTTATATCATTACAAACCTCAATACCAAAAACAAAAAAACATGCAAGAAAAAAAAATTATTAATCACATTTTTTTTTCTAGAGGTCAACCATATGAGAAAAGAATGAAAAAAGAAATTTGCATCGAATCAAAATTCCACATGAACATAATTTGTTATAGTGCCATTACGATATGCAATAGTTATTTTTGCAACATGTTATGCTAATAAAGAAAATACAATGTACAAAATCCTTTCAATTAATTAACTATTGAACTTGTAATTTGCTCTCTTAACTCCATCATTTCCCTAGCACATTTCTCATCTTATGTAAAAGAGTCTTGTAAATTAGATTCAGCTTATGATATTAAATTGCCTAGGCAATATTCATATGCCTCAGTGGAGACAAGTGATTTATCCTCATCTACACTATTAAAAATCAATATCACTACGTGATGGATGCCAAGGAATTTTGGTGTGGAGATCCATTGTAGACCCCATATTGTCTAATTTGTTGAAAGGATAAGTGTGCATATCATGCAAAATAACTCATTTCCAACCCCCAAATGTCCTTTCAATACACCGCATAAAGATCGCCTTTTGTTAAACATCTCATTTCTGCCCCGAGCTATGTTGTTGGCACTTTCAAAATTCAGAATATCATATTTGTATCAAGGAAGGGCTTGAGATACCCTCTTTGTAATGGATATCTAACATCAACCAAACAATAGTTCTTTATTGTAAGTCCATTCACTTCTATTGTAATGTAATAAATATTTTTTTTATTCATATACAAGAAAACTTGGAGGTGGCTTCAAAAAGTTGTATTTATGAGTTCGCGTGGCTTATTTAAATATACGAGTATTATGTTGTGCTTCTTTCTCATTCAACCATCACAAAAGTTAAGCACATATTGAAATTGCATAAAACCATAACATTTTGTGTTGGTCAATGCCACTGAACTTGAACTTTTTGGCAGTTGGCAGGACCTACAAATTAATAAATAAATCATATGATGATGTAATTGAATATATAAGTTAAATAACTGGAAATTTCATAAATTCTCACCTCCAATCTCTAGGCTCATCATTCCTCTGGAATATCGAAGGTTTGTTTTATAGGATCCCAACACAAAACTATGTATCCTCGCTTTAAGTCCTTCCATATTTTCTAGTATTTTTAAACTAATCTTATTTATTTTTCAATTGCATTCTTTTATATTCACTTTTTTTTTTATTTCCTTATTTTTTTTAATAATATTATGGCGTACTTCCATGTTAAAATAGGTGGTTGGCCTATTTTCTATTCCACGTACTTAAGACGGAGATTGCAAAATATTAGCATCACCTCCTTATCTCATATGACAGACGAACTAATTTGTTTTATCTTACTCATGTTGACTACCAGCATGAAATGAACTAAGCAACATAAATTTGTGCCAAACAATATAAGTTTATCTCACGAAAACATAAAGTATCATATAAAATCCCACATCTTGAAAGCTAACAGAAAAGAAACATATGAAATCTATCAACACAACCAACATATTACCACAAGCACACCACCACATCATCACAACCAACACATTACCATAAACATACCATCACATCATCACAACCAATACACTACCACCCTACATTAACCATCTACACACCACTACCATCACATCATCATAATCAACACCAACACACCATCACCACCACCACATCATCACAACCAGTACACTACCACCAATGCACTATCACCGCCACCACCACACATTAACCATCTACGCACAACAACATCACCAACACCAACACACTACCTCCACTACATCATCACAACCAACACAACTACTACCACTGCACATTAAACATTTACACACAACAACATCATCAGCACTAACATGCTACCATCAAAACATTACAACCAATACACTACCACCAACACACCACCACCACCACTACACCATCAAAAAACCATCAAAACACCACAACCACCACACCATCACACCATAATATGCAATCCATTTGAGAAAGAGGGACAAATAGCAAAAGTATTCCAACTGAGAGATAAAGCAACAAAACCAAAATTTTTGTGGGTGTGCTAGTGAACACAAACCAAAATGAGCAACCCATTTAATATGTCATTAGAAGAAAAAGTAAACCACCAATAGCAATCCATAAGAAGTGACCTCCAAATATCACAAGAGAAAAAAGGGGAAATTCCAAGACCATTCCTTCTAGAGGCCACAAAGCACAAAAAGCTAGTCAAAAACCATATTAAACCGGAAACTAAATAGAACAAATAGTACAAATAACAAAAATTAAAGATCTTCAGATTTCAAAGAACAAAGAAATGAAAATTTTTGAAGTCTCATCCATCCAAAGAAGAAATTCAATTTATATGTAGAGTAAAGCCACAAATCACAAAGAGCAAGCCACACCTGATAATGAACCTCAACCCACAAAGAACATGCAACATTACCATAAAGAGAACATTAGAGGAGGATGAAGAGCAAATAAACCAGACATAACCAAGGATCAAAGAGAAGCGAGAGAGGAGAAGATAATCTCTTGCCATTGGAGTTAAAAATCGGCAAGAAGGGAGAGACGAGAAGATACCTAGGGCAGAGATGTGAGAGAAGTAGAATGGGGAAGTCTTGCAAGAGAGTTCAAATTAAGGTGAGAGGAGGGTAGCTGGGTAATAAAGTTACAAAATAATGTGGACCGTGGGATCAAACACACAGCTCGTCTTTATGGGCATGGCGATTAAACTGTTGTCGTGTCTCTATAACCAAACAAGATTTTTTATATTCCCTCTATTTTGTACGAAATAAGCTGCCCCAAATGGTCCCTTAGTGATGCTATATGAATAGAATTTTATCTCTTTTAACTTTCAATGTGATATTTGTATAAATTTAGTACTTTATATTTCAAAAAAAAAATAATCAATTTATTGATCCATTTTGTATGAAGTTTTTTTATTATTTTAATTTTTTCAAAGGGAGTTTACTATTTTATTTTTTATGAACCATCAAAAAAATTTTATGTTTTGGCATGGATCTCAAGAAGTGCACAAATCTTGAGATTATTTTTTGAAAAAAAAGTTAAAACTTAAATTAAAAATCATCAAAAACTTTGATTTAAGCAAAATTATAATCAATATGATTTTCTCGATTAAAAAACACTATGGAACAAAACTTGGCTAAATTCAAGTCAAATTAAGATGATATCAAGATATTAAGCCATTTTGGAAGCCTCAGGTGCCTAATTAGAAGGTCAAATAAATTTCAAATCTAACAAGCTTAGTCAAATCTAGCTTCTTTACATATTAAATCAAAGAAACCCAATTATACTTAATTTTTGACATCATTAATGCAGGTAAAATGTCTAAAGAAACACCATCTAATTGAGTCAATCTCTCTGTATCTTCCGATTGAGTGGTATAGACTCCTTCCTTATTTGTAGGGAGGCCCCTTTGAGACTTTATAAATAGAGTCCTACCTCTCAAAGACCTAAACCAAAAATCAGAGGAAAACCACACCTTGAAGGAGGAGTTGAACCTCCATGTTCTACATCTAAGGTCTAGTAAATGTCACCTACTTTTGCAACCACCGAACACTATTGAAAACTTCTCGTCAGTCATTGTCAACAACCATGAGTTGTCACTTTCTCATTACGATGAAATCTATTTTG
The DNA here is from genome assembly GCF_001263595.1 of Phalaenopsis equestris. Taxonomy (NCBI): domain Eukaryota; kingdom Viridiplantae; phylum Streptophyta; class Magnoliopsida; order Asparagales; family Orchidaceae; genus Phalaenopsis; species Phalaenopsis equestris. The sequence continues at coordinate 78,786 of NW_018165536.1, forward strand.
AAGTCACAACATGCATTGTGGAATCTAGGCGTATGTTGTGGAACATTGAAGCACTTGATAGAGCAATACGTCTAGCCCACCGTGTAATGACGCGCTCCAAAGACAGTGTAACAACACAACATAAATATGGTGCAATGATGTAATTTGAATTGGGTTCAATGATGTGCCCCATATATGGTGCAATATACACTTTGATGATGGTTTAATAATGCACCCTTCATATGTCCTAATAATACATCCCACAATAACTCCTACAACCATTTTTCTCTGCAATACGTCTAGCTCGCTTTGTAATAATTCCTCCTCAAGGTAACAAAATAATACACCCAACAATAACTCCTACAACCATTTTTTTCTCTGGATGTAATTACTTTCTCTAGAATCATGATGCTCTCTCCTTGTAGACCACCACTATGTCCTACATGGTCTACAACTCATCCAACTCCCTAGCTCTGACCTTTATGTCCTACATATGTTATCATAGTATGTGTAGCTCCCAACTCTAACCTATATGACCTATGTAAGTTATCACAGCTCATGCATCTCCCAACTCTAGGCTATGTGGCCTACATATATTATCACGACTTCTGCAACTCTCACTTAAGCCTCTACAGCTTACAAACCTTATCACATCATGTGCAATTTCTAACTCTGGACTCTAGGGCCTACAGAAGTTATCACAATTAACCACTACAGCTAACATGACAAAAAAAAAATCTAGGCGGTCCACCATTCGTACGACTCACAAATCTAGCTTCTGCAGCCTAAAGACATCATAACAGCTCATGCAACTCCCAACTCTAGCCTTAGCAGCCTACATATGTTCTCATAGCTTCTACAAGTCCCTACAATGACTTTTATGACTAATGAATATTCCTAATGCAACCATCTATGTCCCACATGGCCAACTACCTTCACAGCATGCCATTATGGCTTATATAATAAGCTTACACTACAACAAAAATCTACAACATTCATGGCAGGCTACTGCTTTCATAGTCATCAACCAATGCTTTTGTGGCTCGCCATTGCTATTAACTATTTTATACAAACTTTGTAACTTCATCTTCTCCAGTTCTAGAGAAGAATGCATTCATGTACTAAAATTAACATAGTTTATTATTCCAACTGGGTTGGGTCCCATGACTTTTTTTCCTTTCTAGGGATTTTCAATTAAAAGATCAAGATGTGTCTTCTTGCTTATGTCTCTTTAATTACTTAATCTTGTGCTCAAATTTTAAGCAATGCTAAGGTGCTAAATAATCACTCTACATCTGTGAATCTTCCAACCTGCATCAATTTGGTGTCTTCTGTGGGAGCTAAAGACCCATTCATCTTAATCCTCAAGTCAGAGATGACAAGCCCATATTTCCTTTCCTAATAATTTACATCATACAACTGATAAAGAATCCTCCTTTATAGCTCTAAAACCTTTTTTAATGTGGGGGAACCTTCACCATAGTCTCACAAGGTCATTTACATCAACATTTAATTCATTATTGCAATTTGTTATTTTTCCAGCATTTTATTTAAACATCAATTACACATGCAACATTTATAGGTTGGGGGCCACCATCACTACAATCTCCAAAGCTCACTCACATTATTATTTTTGGCATGAATATGATGATGTAATCATCTAACATTTCATTTAGACATCAAGTTTTCATGAACTAGTTCTAGACTAAGGGGACAAACTTCATTGCAAACACTGTACATGAGTTTCTCTTCAACTAGATTTGGAAGCTAGTCTTTTCAACATTTCATACATAGGCTATTTTATAGGCTTATGTGGAACAAACCCTTGTTGGAGAGAACATTTTCAAAAGTATTGACTAAAAAGTTGCTAAACATTATACTTGAGTATGGTTGCAACTAAATTTCCTAAAAAAAGTATGATCTACTTTGATCCACACCAACCTCGAGAAGCACAAATTTTTTTCTAACAACTCATTTTGGACTTAATCGGTCTCAAAAGATTCAATTTGACATCTTCCAGAATAGGTTATAGTCGTCAAGTAAAAGATTCTACTAAGAACCTCATATAAATAAAAAATCATAGTTGATTTTATAAGAGTTTCTCCACCACCGGTTAATTCTGTCGAGCAGGTGCTCTGGCTATACAACCTAGGAATGTTCTTTCATTCTTAATGGATTCTTATTTTGAATCTGTTCCAATACAGATTAACGTCATTGATCATCTCTAGATATATAACATATGATAGATCTTACATTCCTAACAGATTCTTATTTCAACTATATTCCAAAACATTTCTTACATTATCTAGCAACTTCAACTATACAACCTAGGGTAAGTTTTACATTTTTAATAAATTCTCCATTGGACTATGTTCTAATATCTATTAACACCATCAAGCATCTTTTGTTATATATCATGGGACAGATCTTATATCTTTAACAAATTCTTCTTTCAACTTTATTCTAAAATAGGTTAGTGTCATCTAACAACTTTGACAATACAACATATGACAGGTTTTCTATTCTCCATGGATTACAACTAACTTCTTCCATTGTAGATTGTATTCGTCAAGTGATGTGAAGAAAAGAATGCTTAATTTCATTTTCATTTTGCACATTTTTATGAATAAAATTACACTTTAAAGAAGAGTATTTTTATTTTTATCTTATAGATACAACAAGAAGTAAAAGTAGAACAAAGTGGAGAAGAAATTAAGTGAAGCAGAGCTAATATGGAGCAATTAGAGATCCAAGAGACTGATGCTTAAGCACCAGCCATTGTGCACCAATGTGTTCCTACCAAGAACCATGACCCCATTTTCTTAGGAGGCTAAGCGTCATTGTATAGTTGAGCAAACTAAGAGGCTGGTCCCGAGGCAACAATAACTACTGAGCAGTTTTTCAACAGTTTCTCACCTTGACATAGGGTGTTATTTGGCTGATTAAAAGCATTTATTTAGGGATAATTAAGGGAGAATATTCTTAGAGAAGGAGAGGATATTAGGGTTTGTTGTAGGGGACAATTAGAGATTTTACTTAGAGACTTTAGTTAGATTTAAAAAGTGTATTCTGCAAAGAGTATTCAACACAACAACAATGTTCTAGGAGATCCTAGGATAGCATTCTCAAAGCATTGTAAAGAGGAAGAAGCTAAGTATTGTCCATTTCTTTTATTGTACTTTTTATAAAACCAAATTGCCTAATGGATTTGCTTTGTGCTAAAGATGTTTTATGATGTTTTCTCTATGCTTTATGAGTATTACTTTCACCTTTCTCTTGTGATGATTATGTTAGTTATGTAAGAATATTAGAATGCTTTTAAAATTGGTTTTGAATCTTTAATGTGATGATTATTCTTCAAATCTTCATTTACTTTTCCTTCTGGCCAAGTGATTAGTTAAAATATATTGTGATCCATAATGACTCAGTAGAGCTATGGAAGAACTATTAGAATATTCATGTTAAACTATAGGGTATGAAGCAAAAGTAAAATATAGGGAGATCCAAATAGATAGGGAAATAATCTTTGGTATGTTCAAATTAGGGTTTATGAAATTAAAATGAGTTTAAATAATTTTTTTATGCACTTGGGAGAGGGTAAAGAAAAGGGTTGCTCCTATTTGTTACTAGCCAGACTACATTTTAATGTATTCATTTTCCTACACACTACTTATATCATTGCAAGAGAGGGTAGCTTTATATCTTGATTGACACCAATTAAAATATATTTAATAGGATTACTATAAAATTACACATTCAATAGTAGTTTCTAATTTTATAGAACTAGTTAGCATTATTTAAAACAAACTTTAATTCCAAACTAAGACTAATTTTAGTAGGCTAGAACTTCTTAAAGTCTAACTGCCTATATCCCTATGGGATCAACATTCATGACATAAAATCTAATATTACTAATATGATAAGTGCACTTGCGTGAGATCACTACACTTAGAATTAAAATTTGTCAAGGTTTTAGCATTGTTGCAAGATGTGTCTACCCCCATCAAGTTTTATGTGTCATAACCGGGGAGCGACGGTGTAGTTAACCAAGGAGAATTTTAGTTGAATCAATTAGACCTAGATTTGGGAATTTATATTGTAGTCTTAGTGTGTTATTGTTTGTTTGTTTAAAATAGAAAAAAAAATTTAAAAAAATTTCTAATTGTTTTTTGTGTGAAGGCTTATAAGTTGAAGCTTTAGTCAGTGAATGTGTAAAGAAGGACCTATAGGACTTGAACCATATTATTTAAAATTCGAGAGAAGTATTACAAAAATTAAAAAAATAGAAAAGACTTGACGAACTTGTAGAGGAAATGTCAAATAATCAACAAATCAATGTAGATACACAAGAATCAATTAATGATCATCATAACGCACATACACCATTAAGGGATTACGCTAATCCTATGACAAATGAAATTCATTTAAGTATTCAAACTCCTGCAGTAGAAGCTAACACATTTGAACTTAAGCCTGTTATTATCCAAATGGTGCAGAATAACCAATTTGGAGGAACCTTATGTGAGGATCCAAATTTACATTTAGCAATTTTCTTAGAACTTTCATCCCGACTATTTATATGCAACAGTATAACAATATATTTGATTATATTTTTCACTTATCTTTTCTTACTTTGCAACAGTACCAAAAACTTGATCCTGGAGAAAATAAGAAATTAACTTTTTAACTTAATATATATTGGGATACTACGCAAGTATACATATCGTTATTATCAAGTAATACATCAAGTAATACATGACTTTTTGATTAAGCCCCGAATATCGAACCCACAGGCATTGTTCATAGTATGCAATAATTAAATTAACAAACTTTCTACTTTAAAAAGTCAAATAATTAAAATATAGTTTTTATCAAAAGAATGTAATCTATATTTTTTTATCACAGGATGGTATTTTTAATGTTTTAAAATTTTTAATGTTTGAAATAAAAACTCACTAAAGATAACTTGAGTTTATTTTGAAGAAAAGCACTAAATATGAAATATCTTTCTCCTTAATCATGAATCAGTAATAAGTATACAGTAATAAGTATAGAAGTATTCAAATTGTGTTGTGTCAAATAGGAGCAATATTATTCTTTACCCTGTGTCAAATAGGAGCAATAT
>NW_018165536.1:83936-99451 GCF_001263595.1 Phalaenopsis equestris
CTAATTTAAAGTTTGAATAGTTCTGAAGACTGACCAAGCCTCCAAACCGATGAATCACCTGCATAACTCTCACTCTAGAGTTCCCTCGGTTCCCTCCACCTGGGGGCTAACATCTCGTATCAAAACCTAAATAATAAACAAAGTTAGGGGCTACACCCTTCAATGAATATTTTCCTATTTATTTGCACTCAATCATATGAACTACATTCTCATTTATACAATCTCATGTGATTCTTTCCAATTTTTGACTGAGACAATGTCATCCAGGTTCTTTCATGTTCTCATAACAAATTTTAACATCTAGATAGGTCAGATCAAGAAGTAAATGAAGTGCATGGAATTATATCATCACAACTTCTTCCAACATTAAATAATAATACTCTCCACAACTTCCATCAAACACTTTAATTCATTATCATTTTAAGAAGAAAGATAAATAAAACTACTCAGAATCCATGGAGAGAACAAAACCACACTTTAGTTCAAAAGTAGAAATCATTGTCAAACCAACAAGAAGTCTTAATTAAAACCAAAAGTAGTTTAAAACAAAGATAAAAACTTATCTCAAATCCTCCACCAAATTCTTGAAGTTCCTTTGAATCTCTTCTCTCTTATAACACTCTTAACTTTCAAATTAAAACTATAAACAAAAGGAAAATAAATTTGTGGTGTCTGAAATTTTCTCCAAAAGCTTCTTCATGAACTACTTCAAGAACTTTTCAGAACTTCTTAAGATTTTTCAGGACTCCCCCTTTTAAAAGTCTCAACTTCCTTCTTTAATAATTTTCCAAGAGGTGTCTTAGTATCTCTTCAAAATATGTCCTAATTCAATGTATTTACCCAGGGATACCTCCTTTCACAAGTCCTTTAATTATTTCTTCATCCTTGGTGGTTATAATTTTTATCAATATGTGCCTCAAATGTCTCTTCAAAATTCGTCAAAATGAATTAACCCGTCAAGTAACTATCGCTTAAGTGTGAGGCCTCTGGCGCTTAAGCTAGACCTTCTCTGTTTCATCGGCGCTTAAGCGTTGGTTTTGGCGCTTAAGCACCAAAATAAATTTTGCACCATTTTTGCATTTTTACTTTTTTGCTTCAAATTTGAACCTTTTTCACTCATTTTAGCATTTTTCTCTTTTTTACTTGTACCTAAAAGAAAAACACATAAATACCTTCCATTAAAGCGTAATATCTCAAAAATAGGTATAAAAATATGTCTAAAAACACCATATATTTTACATGTATCAAAATTCCCCAAACTTAAAATGTTACTTATCCTCAAGTGACACTTCAATCTTTAAAAACTAAATAAGTATGATTATATATATGAGTTTGTTTAGGAGTTTCTAAAATTTTATTCTAGAAATATAGTTGTCTAATTTAAAAAAAATTCTAGTGAATGAAACCAACTTAAAGTTTAGAAATCCTTAAAGTGAAGAAGTACGAAAAACATGAGTTTTTATCTAATTCAGAAATACTTGTAGATTTTCCAAATATAGAACTTAGGCATTTTATTTCCTTCACTTAAAAACTTTTATTAAGTATAATTTTACTTACTATATTCTTTCCTTAAGTTTAAAAGTTTCTCAAGTCTTATACTTTAAAAAGATCAGATCTTGAACCAATTTTTTATTAGGCTCTAATCCTCAAGCTTCTCCTCCATTTTTCAACTTTTTCTTTTCTTTTCTTTTCTTTATCTTTTTCTTTTTCTTTTCATTTTCTTTTATTTTTCTTTTTCATGCAAGGATTACTATATTTGGATAGGCTTTTAATGGTTTTGAATTCCACTCTTTCTTTTCTAAAGTAAAGAATTGCTATTTTCTTTTACTTAAAAGCATAATAATAGCTTATGAAAATTATTTTTAATAAAAGAAATTTAAGTTTCAAAAATAAAATTCTAATCCTTCCACATTTTTCAAAAATACAATATCTCCTACTAAAGATAGTTACACAATATTTATCATTTCTACATTTAAAAACTTTCAATTTTAAATTTTTCTACATCACTTATAAAATTTTAACTAAATTTTCATACTCATTTTTATAATCAAAATTTTACTTCCCTAATATAACTTCATATACATGATCATTTTTCTTTTTAGATCAAATTCACTTGTAACTCATTTGAGAATGAATAAAATTCAAGTTTTGAAAATATTTTTCATTCCCCCCAAACTTAAATTTTTAACAAGATTAAATAGTTTACATATATATATAAGCAGGAATGAAAATTGAAATATATGCTCACAAAAATTTTTATACTCTAATTATACAGGTACAAAACTAAAAATAGGACTAAAATTAATTTTTGATCAAATTTCTTACATTTTAACATATAGAGATTCATTAAACTTCTAAGTAGTGGATACATACATAAAAGCAAACAAACACACTAACTTTGACTTCACTATCTCAGCATAAAAATAATCACACTGATAAGAGGACAAGATCAAAGAAAATATAGGGTAGCAAATTTTTGAAATTAAAGTTTAAAATTATAGCTAGCAAGATTTTTAACTTTCATAAGACATAGAAATAAGTTCATTCCTAACTAACTAAAACACATCACACAACACACAACACAAAACAACAATTACTACCCTAGAATTTAAAACACAATACTAACGAAACACAAACATTACAATAACAATTAGACAAAAAGTCTAACACATCACATAGTCCAACAAGTTTACAAACTTAATTGTATCAAGTGCATACCACAAAGTACATCACATATTACAAACATAAAACAACCTTAGTCCTTCTCCTCCTCATCATCATTAGTGTCACCGCTACCCAAAATGTTGCAGACTCATAATCAGGACACTTTGGATATGAAGGGAATTCCACTCCTTGGTTACCCCTAATAAGGCTCTCCACACTATGTCTTCTCACATATCCATCAATATGATCTACAAAATTTTCGAAATTTTGTACCTTATCTGCGGTAAAATTAATATTATCCATCATCTTTTGTAATAATTGATCCTGAGATTCAGTAGGCTAATCTCCGGATGTATATGGTTTCAAAGTAGATGGTCTAGATGTAGAAGCAGTGGAGGTGGATGTAGCAGACGTCGACATTCCACAACTTCTCAAAAATCCTCCTCTCTGTAATAATTGATCCTGAGATTCAGTAGGCTAATCTCCGGATGTATATGGTTTCAAAGTAGATGGTCTAGATGTAGAAGCAGTGGAGGTGGATGCAGCAGACGTCGACATTCCACAACTTCTCAAAAATCCTCCTCTAAAATAGAGTGTTCAGAATATGATTTCACATTCACACTTATAATCGGTTTTAGAGGCAGCAACACTTCTTCCTAACTATCATATCTAACCCTTGCTTGATCACACAAAGAAAAGAATAAGGAAGCAAATCTCAAACCTGCAGTAGTAGCAGCAGTAGCAAAGCTGATGATAGTCTGACAGATCAAAGCTCCAATGTTGATAGGCTTGCACTGCTGGATATAATAAATCAACGTTGCTCTCTCCCTTGTTACTTCACTAAGATGATTCGTCTGTAACAGACGAACTGAAATAAAGTAATGTCATGCCTTCGATGATGCACTTAACTTTGAATTGAAAAAGTTGACTCTCCTCTCATTTGTAATTTTCCAAAATTCCCTTTCAACAGTCAAAACTGATATAATCTCATCCAATTCCGTCTATGTAGGACTATAGTTTGAATAAAAACACAAAATATCAGGCGATAAATGGTAGAACATGTTGATTACCTCCGATAAAAAAGGTAACAATTTGCCTCTGACTATGACCTGATCCTCATCCGCCTCAAGGAGGTTTGCATAGAACTTCCGCACTACAGAAATCACAGCCACAGCAGAAAAATGATAGAATGGTTCCCATTGTCGGCGAACGATCAAATCCTCCAGAGATCCACATGGATTTTTAAAACACCTCTCAAGAATCAATTTTTGTAACTGAAGTGTGTCACCATATATGTCCTAAGCATTCAAACTAACAAACTTGCTCGAATCAAAGTGGGTCTTTGATGCACCAAAAATATATGCATTTTTAGGCCTATATTTTATATCCATTTTTGGCGATATTGCACTTTAAAGGAAGATATTTTTCATATTTCTTGTAGGTTGTTGATTTTTAGGACTTGAAGCAAAAAGGAAGTAAAAAGGATGGAATTTGGAGCAAAAATGAGGATTTGGAAGAATAAATAGTGTTGACGATACCAGAAGGACGTCGGACGGTGCAAACCTATAGAAAGGATACATGACAAGATTCAGCGCCGACGGCGCCAGACTGGGCGCCAACGGTGTCATTTGACAAAAACTTGGGAATTAATTAGTGAAGCATTGGCACCGATGGCGTCAGGATGGGCATCAAAGGCGCTTATCTCGGTGGAAGCCCTGTTTCTAGAAGATTCGATGAATTTGGACGCTTTTTGAAGAGTTTTTGGATGCATCTATTGGAGAACCAACCTAGGCTCTATTTAGGGCTGAAATTTGATCAGAACCCCCCCCGCCCCTTACACCATTTCAACTTCTTCCACTCAATTGAGTTTTCCTCTTCACACACCTACATTCCACACCATCAGTTAGTTATTGTTTTTATTGTTTTGAGTTTTTTTGGTGAGTTTAAGTGTGAATTCTTCTTTAAGAAGTGTTGGAGAGGAAGAGAAGTGAGAGATTTCTTCTTCCTACATTTCTTAAGAGAGGCTACAAAAGATTTGCTTTGAGAAAGAGTTTCAGATAAGTGTTGTTTGTTTATTATTATTTTATGAACTTTCTTTTTTATATAAAATTTGTGTTTTGTTGTATCTTTCTCATGAAGTATGAGAAGTTTCTTTTATTTTTCTCCCTACTCTGAGATATGCTAAAATGAAGGGATAATATGGATGTGCCAATGTTAAAATTAAAATAAATTGTGATGGTTTTTCAACTCCGCTTTTAATTTACTTTTTGATCTGGCCAATTGAATTGATAAAATATGTTGTGAAACATATGATCCAAGAAATGGAGTATGAGTTCTACAACAGAGTGAGAATCACATTTAAGTCCATGAAGGAAAACTTCGTTCATGGAATTAAGTGCAAATAAATAGGGAAATATACTTATTGGGTGGAGAATTGGAGATTTTTAGGGTGACAGACTAACATTACCCAACTCGATCTTAATGTTTAAAAACTAAAGCGAGAGTTAGCCTTCAGGGACAGGGAAGTGGAAGCTCTAGAGTGGGAGCCAGTATCCTTCTAGCCTAATCATAGATTTAGGGACTAAACCTAAGATTAGCCTATGATTTTCTATAACACTGACCAGGGTAGAGAATTAAAATGCTCTTGTTTGGCACAATACATAGTTAAACCATTTATCTCATCTCATTTCATCAAAAACTCATTGTAGTAGGAAATATGTTTTTTCATATTAGAAAACTTCATCACGGAAACATAGTTTAATACTTATTAATTTTAAAACATGTTTTTAAATTATGCTACTAGTTAATAATTTAACTTTGATAGTATTTTAAACATTTAAAATTAGTGACAGTAATTTTGTTTGATTCCTGTAAATTTTCTAGTTAATTTATCATTTCAATTTTAAACCTGGGAACGATCTTTGGGACTTAAACAGAAAGTCTTATATTACTTGATAACGATACGTATACTTGCGTAGAATCCCAATCTTAAGAGCTTAACGTTATTATTACTAAAATACCACATCAAGTTTTTGGCACCGTTGTAAAGCGGAGTCAACTTTATAAATTTTACACAACTATATTTAATCGGGATCAGTTTTTCCTTTGCTCCTCTTCATTCTTGGGGCCATCGTACAAATTTCACAAATTTCCACAATAATTTCAAAGATCAAATCTAATCTACTAAACTTAACTCCTATAAGCTTAAACTACACTTTCTGTATAATTTCTAAAGATTTTCTCAAGTTTTTCACCATGAATAGTAAATTTTGGGTACCTCCACAATGTACTCCAAATACATGGTGAAAGTCCAAAATTTCTACATAAAAGTGAAGATCTTACCTCAAGAAATTTAAATCTAGCAAAGTTAACTTGAATTCACCAAGAAATCTCCACGAAAAGATTTGACCTAAACTCAAAGTCGCGAACGTCGGAGGAAGAAGATGATGGCAGGAGCGAAAATGACATAGAAGATGATGGCAGGAGCGCGGAGGAAGAAGATGATGGCAGGAGCGAAAATGACATTTTTTGGGGTTAATTTTCACTTTTAACTGTTCGCGAACCGATTTTCGTGAACCGGCACTTAAGTGGGATATGTGGTGCTTAGACACCAGTGCACAATTTTTGATATTTTTGAATTTAAGTAAAATGCACTATTAGCCTAAGTAAACCACCTCTAAATGGTTTTTAAACACTTAAATGACTATTTTCTTTCCTTTTAGCTCTCCTCTCTCTCAATATTCTCCAATATAACTAATTGATTAGAGGCTAAAATAACACAAAAGTTTTCATAAACAAACACTTATATTCATTCATGAACTATTACAAACAACATTCAACACATAATGCTCATTCCAAAGAGTCTCGGATGAGAAAATTCTCCTAAATACAAGCATTAAACAAACTTACACAATAACACACATAATCAAATAAACACTAAAAATAAGACTTAACACTAATACATAAAACAAATCTTAACAAGAAAATCTTATCTTAACAAGAAAAAACAAATCTTAACAAGAAAATCTTAGCGTAGAACTTAATTATATTCTTCATTTATTGGAACTAATTCATATCTCTCATTAATCTCTCCTTGGGCATTTGGAATATAGAGTTAATAAAACGGACGGTGGTGACAAGCTCTGATATAATCTTCTCAATCCATTTTTGGCTAAGATACATCCCCTTATCTGCTTCCTCTATATAGCTGGTATGGCTAAATTGCATTTTAAATTGCTACCCAAAATGCTTTAGATGTGCATTAACTTCATTTACCTTTTCCTCAATTGAAGCCATGTTAGCCTCAGTTTTATTGATCTTTTCCGTTATTCCTTTGATACTAACGCCTAAGAATTTCTTCCTCATGGCCTCTTCCTTTTTCTTCAAGTCCATCTACCATGAAGACATTTTCTCCAATTCTCTATTTCTCTTAGACTTTAGGGCTAAAAATGAGTTTGGGGTGAAATTACATCACAAAATACTTCTATTTATAGGTTTAAATCCTTCTAATAACTTCTAGGCAGGTCCTAAAACTTCCATGGCATGTTAAAGTTAACCAATTGGTGGTTAAAACTTCTAGAAATTGCATTTTTGCTCATGATTTTTATATCCTGTGCTTAAGCATCGAGTATGGGCGCTTAAGCGCCAATACTTGATTTAGCACCGAGGAACTTAACGTCCAAATACTCATTCTAACATATCTAAGTCAATAAAGTTTTAAAATCATTACTAACATGAAATAGACTCAAAAATAACACCCCAAATATTCTAAATCACACATAAAAATAATCAAAGCAAAAGCACACTAATAACTATGGGTTGCCTCCCACAGAGCGCTTGGATTAACATCGTCAGCCCCACGTAACCAATGATTATTCTAGTTGACCCAACATCACTCGATCGTTAAATTTAAGTTGATCCCCTATAAAATAGGAGTAAAATAGGGTTTCAGTCTATGACCATTCACTTTAAATATTTTCTCAGTTTTAGGATCTTTGATATCCACAGCTTCATAAGGATAAACTTTCATCACAACAAATGGGCCCATCCACCTGGGCTTAATTTTTCCTAGAAATAATCTTAAGCTTATATTATATAGCAAAACTTATTGTCTTGGCTGAAAATTTTTAGTAAGAATCCTTCGTTCATGCCACATCTTCATCTTTTCTTTGTAAGTCTTAGCACTTTCATAAGACTCATTTCTTATTACTTCAAGCTCATTTAATTGTAATAATATTTTCTCACCGGCATCTTTCAAATTATAATTGAACACTTTAATCGCCCAATATGCTTTATGCTCAAGTTCAACTGGTAAGTGACAAGCTTTCCCAAATATTAGCTTATATGGGGACATTCCTATAGGAATTCTGTATGTCGTTCTATAAGCCTACAAAGCATAGTCAAGTTTGACTGACCAATCCATTTTTGTTGGATTTCCAAATTTTTTCATAATTCTTTTAATTTCACAATTGGATAATTCAGCCAAACCACTTGTTTGAGGATGATAAGCAATAACAATCTTATGGTTCATATGATATTTCCTTAACAATTTTTCTATTATGGTATTTCTAAAATGACTTCCCCCTTTAGTTATGATAACTCTCGGCTTCCCAAATATGTAAAATATGTTTGTTTTCAAAAACTTTGCAACACTTAGAGCATCACATCAAGGTAAATCAATAGCTTCTATCCATTTGGATACATAGTCCATTGCTAAAAGTATATATTAATTTCCAAAAGATGGTATAAATGGTCCCATGAAATCTAATCCCTAAGCATCAATTATTTCAACTTCTAGCATCTCATTTCTTCTAGAAATATTAAATACATGTTGACATCTATCACAAGTTTTGATATAAGCATTAACATCTCTAAAGATAGTAGGCCAATAAAATCCAGATTGTAAAATTTTCTATGTTGTTTTATCAACACCAAAATGTCCCCAAAATCATAATTATAAAATTTTTGGATAATTTCATCAGTCTCTTCTAAAAGCACACATCTTCGAATTATCAGATCCTTCTGCTGTTTATATAAAAATGGGTCATCCAAAAAATAAGTCTTAGCTTCAGATATAAATTTCCTCTTCTATTGGTATGTCATTCTATAGGGTATAATATCACTAATAAGAAAAATCACAACGTCGACTTACCATGAAACATGCCACTCATTAATACTGAACAATTTTTCATCTAGAAAATGTTCATTAATTTCTTTCTCAAAATAGACAGGTTTTTCTAATTCAAGCCTAGACAAATGATCAGCAATTTGATTTTCGGTCCCCTTTCTATCTACTATTTCAAAGTCAAATTCTTGCAAAAGAAGAACCCATCTTATAAGTCTAGGTTTAGCTTCATTCGTTTTCATTTAGTACTTAATAGCAGAATGATCTGTATGCACTATACATTTAATTTTAATTAAGTATGATCTAAATTATCAAAAGCATATACTACTGTTAATAACTCTTTTTTAGTTGTTGTATAATTAATTTGGGCTTCATTCAGAGTTTTACTAGCATATTAATATACTTTGAAAATTTTCTCATATTTTTGTCCTAAAACAGCTCCAATAGCACAATCACTAGCATCACACATCAATTCAAAAGGTTTTCCCCAATCTGGTGAAATCATAATTGCCAAAAGAAGAACCCATCTTATAAGTCTAGGTTTAGCTTCATTCGTTTTCATTTAGTACTTAATAGCAGAATGATCTGTATGCACTATACATTTAATTTTAATTAAGTATGATCTAAATTATCAAAAGCATATACTACTGTTAATAACTCTTTTTTAGTTGTTGTATAATTAATTTGGGCTTCATTCAGAGTTTTACTAGCATATTAATATACTTTGAAAATTTTCTCATATTTTTGTCCTAAAACAGCTCCAATAGCACAATCACTAGCATCACACATCAATTCAAAAGGTTTTCCCCAATCTGGTGAAATCATAATTGCTGCAGTGACTAATTTTTCCTTTAATAACTTAAAAGCTTTTAGCCATTCTTCATCAAATTTGAAAATTGCATCTTTCTCCAATAAATGGCATAAAGGCTTAGTAATTTTTGAGAAGATTCCAATATATCATCTACAGAATCCAGCATGTCATAAGAAACTCCTAATTTCCCTTATACATTTGGGCTTCATTCAGAGTTTTACTAGCATATTAATATACTTTGAAAATTTTCTCATATTTTTGTCCTAAAACAGCTCCAATAGCACAATCACTAGCATCACACATCAATTCAAAAGGTTTTCCCCAATCTGGTGAAATCATAATTGCTGCAGTGACTAATTTTTCCTTTAATAACTTAAAAGCTTTTAGCCATTCTTCATCAAATTTGAAAATTGCATCTTTCTCCAATAAATGGCATAAAGGCTTAGTAATTTTTGAGAAGATTCCAATATATCATCTACAGAATCCAGCATGTCATAAGAAACTCCTAATTTCCCTTATACTGGTTGGATAAGGTAAATTAACGATCACTTGAATTTTAGCGGGATATATTTCCATACCATTTTCTGATATTTGATGTCCTAATACAATTCCTCCTGCTACCATAAACTGCCATTTTTCCCAATTAAGGACTAAATTGTTTTTTAACAGCGTTTGAGAACTTTAGATAAATGTTCTAGACATGAGTCAAATGAAGTTCCAAACACTGAAGAATCATCCATAAAGACTTCAATCCCTTTTTCAATTAAATAAAAAAAATTGTCATCATACATCTTTAAAATATAGTAGGGGCATTACACAAACCAAAGTGCATTCTTCTAAAAGCAAATGTACCATAAGAACTGAAACATTATTTTCTTAAATGTTGTTTTCTCTTGATCCTCAAGAGATATTTGTATTTGGTGATAAACAATATATCCATCTAGAAAATAAAAGTATTTATGTCAAGCTAGTCTATCCAACATTTGATTTAGAAAGGGTAGTAGTAAATGATCTTTCCTTGTGGTGAGATTTAATTTTCTATAATCAATGCATATTCACCACCCCGTGACCCACCCCACCACCCCGTGACTTGTCTAGTAGGTATTAATTCATTATGTTCATTTACAGTCACAGTTACTCCTCCTTTTCTTAGGAACGCAGTGAATTGGACTAACCCAAGCACAATCTAAAATAGAGCTGAGTAGATAATCTCAGCATCTGACCACTTTAAAATTTCTTTCTTAATAACTTTTGCCTTAACACGATTCAGTCTCCTTTGAGGATCAGCCCTTGTTTGCAATTCTCTTCCATATGAATTCTATGGATACAAATTAAAGGACTGATTCCTTTAATATCAGCTATTGTCCATCCAAAGGTTTTCTTAAAATTTTTTAAAATTTTTTAAAATTTTCATCAATCTTTCTTCTTCTTCCATCGTTAACTTTAAGAAAATTATAACTGGTAAAGTAGAGGAATCACCTAAAAAGGTATACTTCAATTTTTCAGGAAGTAACTTCAACTCAAGTTTAGGAGGTTTTTCTTGTGATGGACAAAATGATATATCTTTTTCTATGATGTCCAAAATTTCAGAACTTTCTCGAACATAATTTGAATCTTCCTTATAAAGATCTTCACATTGATCTAATTACTCTTCTTGCTCGTGTTCCAAATATTTGATTTTAGATTTTTCTTCATAATTAGTTCTAAAATGACATTCATTCAGATGGAAGTAACTTCAACTCAAGTTTAGGAGGTTTTTCTTGTGATGGACAAAATGATATATCTTTTTCTATGATGTCCAAAATTTCAGAACTTTCTCGAACATAATTTGAATCTTCCTTATAAAGATCTTCACATTGATCTAATTACTCTTCTTGCTCGTGTTCCAAATATTTGATTTTAGATTTTTCTTCATAATTAGTTCTAAAATGACATTCATTCAGATATCTTAAAACATTCATTCTATAACATTCATCATCTCTACCTTTTACAGAATATTTCATTGATCTTAAAATATTGAAAGTAACTATTTGATCAATGACATGCATTGTTAATTCTCCCTTCTACACATCTATCATTGCTCTTCCTGTGGCTAGGAAAGGTCTCTCTAAAATGATAAGTATCTCTTTATCTTCCTCCATATCCAGCACAATGAAATCAACAGGAAAGATAAATTGATCCACTTTCACTAGGACATCTTCTATAACTCCTTTAGGGTACGTCATTGAACAATCTACTAACTGCAGAGTTACAGTAGTAGGGGTTATTTCTCTTAATCCCATTCTTTTAAATATTGATAATGGCATAAGATTAATTCTTGCACCTAAATCACATAAAGCTTTTCCATAAAATATGTCTCCTATTGCACATGGAATAGTAAAGCTACCAGAATCTTTAAGTTTTTCAGGAAGCTTTTACTGAATTATAGCACTACACTCCTCACTAAGTGCGACAGTCTCATTATCATTAAATTTCCTTTTCTTATTGAGAATATCCTTTATAAACTTTACATAGTTTGAAATTTGTTCTAAGGCTTCAGCAAATGGAATATTAATTGTAAGCTTCTTAAAAATTTCCAAAAATTTTGAAAATTGTTTATCCAACTTCTATTGATGAAGTCTCTGAAGAAATGGAGGTGGTGGTTTTTTCAAGTCAATTTTCAGTGGATAAATAGGTCTTTCTGAACCTTTCAGAGCGTCTTCTTTTGGGTCTTCAATTTATTCTCTCTCTACTTCATATTCTTTTTGAACCCTGCCTTCCAACTCTCTTTCGCTTCTAAGTTGAATGGCTTTTACTTGCTCTTTATTCTGGTCTTTCAGATTTGTTTCAGTATTACTAGGAAGTGTTCCTTGGGATCTATTACTTAATGAATTTACGATATGTCCAAGTTGATTCTCAATATTTCTAACTGTAGCTCCTTGACTTTGTAACTGATTTCTCATTTGTAACACCACTTCTTCTATAGATAGCTTCTTGTCCTTAAGTTATGGATTATTATTGAAACTTGGAGGATTTGTAGATCTATTATTATTATTTTGTTGATTGTTTCAGTTTCCCAATGGGCCTACTTGGTTGTTCCCCCATTATTGTTTACTACCATTTGAAGTATTATTCCAGTTAAAATTAGGATGGTTCTTCCAACTAGGGTTATAATAATTTGAATATGGGTTATTTGACTTGTTATTTATGGCATTCAAAGTTTATAATGATGCTTGAGAATCTACCATTTGCCCTAATGAATTCTCTTCAATCATAGAAATTGGGTGAGAAAAATTCATTCAAAATTGGTCTAACTTCCTTAAAATTGCAGCAACTTGATTTGCTAACTTAGTAAATGCATCAGATTCATGAATATTGGCTACTTTTTTAATATTTACCCTCTCAAAATGGCCATTAAAAATTATTGATAGTCATTTCTTCAATTAAAGCATAAGTGTCATGAAATGGTTTTAACATTAATGAACCACCAGCAACGGCATTGATAATAGATCTAAGAAACCCACCTATTCCATTATAAAAAGTTTAAATTATTAATCAATCTTGTATAGAATGGAGTGGACACTATCTAATGAGATCTTTAAATCATTCTCATTCTTCATAAATAGGTTCTCCTTCAAAATGATTAAAATATGTAATCTCATTTCTAAGCTTCGCAGTATTTTATGGTGGAAAATATTTAGTGTTGACCTCACTTTTGGTTTAGATTTAGTTTTTCCTCTTTAATTGCATAAGGTCTAGCCATTAGAAAATATAAACTTCTCCTTGCTCAACTTGAAGTTCTACATATTGGTCCTACATATTGGTCCTAACCGTCCTAACCGCTAGCACTTAGTAGGCGGGGTCAGTATGAGGAAGCTCGAGATGAGCTCCCATAGGACTGTCTGACCTTAGGGTTAGCCCTAGAAGTTGGTCGGGAGCTGGTTCACTCACCTACACTCACTCTCACCCACAATCAGCCACAACCGTAAACCCAAATTTGTTGACTTTGATCCCTTGATTCTTTTGGGAAACTCATGTAGATCGTCCCCTAAACCCACAAGCCCTAGAATAGGGTTTAGATAAGACCAGTACATAGAGGACACAAATGGGAATTCTGTTGGTCCATAGTTCACATATGGTGGTTGGCTTCCCAATTCTACCAAAAATACCCAACTTGGCCTTTTTACCCTAAATCCATCCAAATTACCTAAATGCCCTTGAAACCTTAAATTTGGCCAAAAATTCCCAAATTCACTCAAAATACCAATTTTTTTTCAAAAATCATTTCAAACCATTTCAAAATACACAAATTACCCAAAATCACCCAAAATTCCTAAATTACCAAAATACCCCCAAAATTGCCAAAATTATAAAATGACCCTTGGCACCCAAAACTTTCCCAAAACCTCCAAAATCACTTCAGATATCTCCAAAATAAATTTGAACCCTTCAATTGAATCCAATTTTGCCAATTTGACCATTTTGACCAAAACCCCCCAAATTGTCTTTAAAGGCCCAATTTCCCCAAATTTACCTTAAGTTTCCATCAATTGGTCACAATTTCCCTTAATTTTAATTCCAAACTCAAATTCACTTTCATATGACCAATCTAAACCAAATCCAAGCCTAATTGGCCCATTCTTTGAGCTCAATCTTGATCTAAGTCAAGCTCCCAATTTTAGCCTTTTGCTTAATCCCACCAAATTAAATCTCATAGCCTACTTAATTAGCCCCAATTTCGATTATTAAACTATTACAACACTCCTACACACCAAAAATGACCTTCATTTGGCCTTGGTGAAGCCTCAATTTCATTTAAATTCAACCCAAGTCCAAAAATCCCCAAATTTGCCCCAAATTGGCTGTCTCCAAATTCCATCAAATTGAATGCTTTAACCCCAAAATTGGCACCCAATTTATGTTGAAAACTCTTTATGACAATTGTATAGACTATTTTCAATAATTAATTTGAACCTCACCCAACCTTATCCCATCCTAGACCCAAGTCTCGTCCAACATACCCAAATTGACCAAAATCCCAAGATCCTTCAAATTGAGCTTCCAATTGGACTCAAAATCATTTCACTACTTCACCAAAAATCTTCATGAACATCATCCATACAATGTTGATTAATCAATTGGGTTCAAATTCATGGTTAACCTAACCCAAACCCAACTCTTAGCCATTTGGACCCAAATTGGACCCATGCACCAAATTTAACTTAGTCATCTGAAAGCCACGAAATTAATGACTCCACAGCCACTAAGTACAATCTATTGACCAGGAAAAACCCCTTGGACCAGACATGGTGAGATATGGACCATTGGATCCCTAAATTAAGGGATTTATGCCCATTTATGGGCCTTAACCAAAAATCTCTGGCATCATCACCTTTGGCTTCATCGCGGTCATTGAGGGTTAACCATAATTAACCCTCCCACTAGCTCAACCGATCTCCTGTCGACCTCCCCTGGCCCTACCAGCCGGCTAGTGGTTGGCCGGCTAGTTGTTGGAAAACACCAAAATTGAGAGCCTCAAGCCAAAATTCAAACCCAAACTTACCCATTTGAGCTAACCAATTCCAATTGGTTTTAGCACCTCAAAACCCTCCACCTAAGCACCATTTTGCACCCATCAATTGGCCATGACAACCACCCTAGGTCATTTTATTTAAACCTCACCTCCATGGCCAAAAAAAGGAGAGCTAAAATTTTCTTAAGGAAACTCTGCCAAATTACTCTCAGAGACTCCCTAATACCTCCTCAGTTCAAGCCCACCATTTCCCCTTCTGATCTCTGATCCCAAAACTGCTTATATGCAACAATATAACAATAATTTTGATTATATTTTTTCACTTATATTTCCTTATTTTGCAACAAAACCAAAAACATGATCCTTAAGAAAAATAAGAATTTAACTTTTAATTTATATATATT
>NW_018165536.1:99524-122607 GCF_001263595.1 Phalaenopsis equestris
GAAAACTTTCTATTTTTAAAAAGATAATTATTTAAACTAAAGTCGTTTTCACAGTAAAGAAAGTTTAAATATTTTTGGTAATTTTAATATTTTGACAAAAATAGAACAAATTTAAAAAGATAACTCGAGTTTTGGTAGAAGAAAAACACTAAGTATGAAAATGTCTTTCTCCTTGTACTAATAACTATAGGATTTATTTTGTTGAAGTATGTAAGTTGTGTTGTGCAAAATAAGAGCAATATTATTCTTTACCCTTACTAGAGATGCTATAAAGAACATTGGCTAATTTAAAGTTTGAATAGTTACGAAAACTTGCTAGGTAAGGAAGATAACAACTCTCACTTTAGAGTTCTCTCAATTCCCTCCACCTGGGGGTTAACATCTCATATCAGAACCTAAGATAATAAACCAAGTCCTTGGCTTTAACATGTTACTTTAAAATCCTCTAACTCTACACCCTTCAAATATTTTTGCACTCAATCATATGAACTACATTGTCATTCATACAACCTCATGTGATTCTTTCCAATTATTGACTGTGACAATACCAGCTCGGTTCTTACTTGTTCTCACAACAAATTTTAAGATCTTGATTGGCCAAATCATAAAAGTAAATGAAGTACATGGATTTGAATCATCATAACTTCTTCCAAAATTAAAGATCAATACTCTTCACAACTTCCATCCAACACTTAATTACTTATCATTTTAAGAAGAAAGATAAAGTAAACTACTTAAAATCCATGGAGAAAACAAGACCACACTTTAGTTTAAAAGTAGAAATCATTGTCAAACCAATAACAAGTCTCAATGAAAACCAAAAATATTCTAAAATAAAAGATAAAAAACTTATCTCATGTCCTCCACTAAACTCTTGAAGTTCCCTTGAGTTTCTTCTCTTTTACAACACTCTCAATATGATACAAAAATAAAAAGAATAAATATGTGGTGCCTGAAAATCTCTCCAACTAACTCCCCAATTTTAAACTCCCCCAACTAACTCCCCAATTTTAGAATTTTCAAAACTTTCCCAGTACTTTCAGGACCCCACACCTTTTCGGACCTTTTCAGGACTTTTCTCAAAGTATTCTCTACCTTCTTTTATAATTTTCCAAGAGGTGCCTTGGCATCTCTTCAAAATATGTCTTGATTCGATGTATTTCCTGAAGAGATGCATCCTTTCGCAATAATTTTCATCCATGGTGGTTGTAACCACCTATTAAGCCACTATGTGCCTCAAAAACCTCTTCAAAATTCGGAAAAATCAAATTTACCGGGGGTCTCGACGCTTAGGCTCGACCTTCTCTGTTTAACCGGCGCTTAGGTGCCAGATCTGGTGCTTAGGCGCCAAAACTCTTTTGCACAATTTTTCACCTATTTGCTCCAAATTTGATCCATTTTCACTTCTGCTTCTGTAAGCGTTTTTCACCTTTTTACCTGTGCCTGAAAGAAAAATACAAAAATACCTTCCATTAAAGTGCAATATCTCAAAAATAGGTATAAAAATGTGTCAAAAAATACTATATTTTAGGCGTATCAAAATCCCCTAAACTTAAAATGTTATTTTTCCTTAAGTGATACTTCAATCTTTAAAAACTAAATATATATGATATGTATATGAGTTTCTTTAGGAGTTACTAAAATTTAGATTTAGAAAAATAGTAGTTTAATTTAGAAAAAAGATATTCAGTAAATGAGACAAACTTAAATTTTAGAAATTTTTAATGTTAAGAAAGATGACTATCTAATTCAGAAATATTGTAAGTCTTCCAAATTTAGAATTTAGTTCTTTTATTATCTCTACTTAAAATTTTTTATTAAAAATAATTTTACTTAGTATATTATATCTATAATATTAAAATTTTCTCACGTCTTATACTTTAAAAAGATCAAATGTCGAACCAATTTTTGATTAGGCACTAATCCTCAAGCTTCTCCTCCCTCACTTTTTTTCCTTCTTCTTCTTTTTTTTTTCTTTTTCTTTTTTTTTAGGCAATGATTACTATATTTGGATAGGACTTTACTAATTTTGAATTCTACTTTTCTTTTCCTAAGCAAACTCTTGATACAAAACTTTTACTTATAAATATAATAATAGCTTTAAAAATTATTTTTAATAAAATAAATTTAAGTACTAAAAATAAAAGTCTAAATTTCTAAAATTTTCAAAAATACAATGTTTCTTACTAAAGATAGTTACTTTTATTAATCATTTTCTACACTAGAAACTTTTAACTTAAAGTTTTTCTTCATCACTCAAAATTTTAACTAAATTCTCTTACTCATTTCTAAAATCAAATTTTACTTCTCTAACATAACTTTATATACACTATCATTTTTCTTTTCAAATCAACCCTTAACTAACTAACACAATAATCAACGCACAACAACAATTACTACCCTATAATTTAAAGCAAAACACTAACAAAACACAACATCACAACACAATTAAACAAAATAAAAGTCTCACGCATTACAAAGTTCAAACGAGTATAAAAACTCAAATGTTTCAAATCCTAACCACGTAGTCCATCACATATTACAAACAAAAAAATAAATCAGTCCTCCTCCTCGTCATCACCATCAAAATCACTGTTATTCCAGACATATGTAGGCTCATAATCAGGGTATCTGGGATATGGAGGAAATTCTACTCCTGGGTTACCCCTAATGAGGTTCCTTCATCCTCCAACATCCTTTGTAATAGTTGACTTTGAGTTTCTATAGACTCACCTCTAGAAGTAGAAGCTCGTGAGGTAGATGGTCTAGATGTAGACGTAGCAGAGGTAGAAGCAGCTGACATTTCCATTCCATAACTCCTTGAAAATCCTCCTCTCCAGCTAAAAATTGAATGCTCTAAATATGACTTTACATTAACACTTGTTATTGGCTTTAGAGGCAACAGTACTTTCTCCCAGCTATCATATCTCACTCCAGCCTGCTCACATAAAGAAAAGATCAATGAAGCAAATCACATACCTGTAGTAGTAATAAGTAGTATCTTAATAAAATCTAATTGACTACAAGGCTACAAAGATTTATAATCAATTAAAATATTGATTAAGAAAATAGAATAAAAACTATTAAATTAGATTCAAATGATGTTTTAGTATAAATAATATCTTTTACATCTTGCTCAAACCCTTATTGTCTTATGGCGACATGATTAGGGTTTTTCAAAGGACTCTTTGTTTGTGAACAGCTCATGTTCGGCTCGTTAAGCAAACGAGTCGAACACGAACACACTTTTTGAGCTTGAAATATAAACAAGCTGAACATGAGCTGAGCTTGGCTCGCTGGTGTTTGGCACATTTACACCCCTAATTCTAAACTAACTAAATCACAAAACTCACAATAGTTACTACCCTAAAATTTTCAAACAAACTACTAACTAACACAAACATCATAATAATAATAAAATACAAATGTACAAAATATAATACATAATACATATCATCACAAAGATACAAATGTAACAGTACCACACCACATAGTCCACAACATAAAAAAACAACACATCACAAATCTCAAGTCCAAAGCACATAGTCTAACACATATTACAAACATAAAAATCTCTCAATTCTACTCGTCATCTTCTAAATCACCCATATACCACTTTTCTATAGGCTCATAATCAGGATATCGAGGATATGGAGGAAATTGCACTCCTGGTTCACCCCTAATTAGGTTCACCCCATCGAGGATATGGAGGAAATTGCACTCCTGGTTCACCCCTAATTAGGTTCTCCAAAGATGAGTGGAATTTCTCTTCATAATCACTCTTTCTCCTACTACAAAATGCTCTAAATTCTGCAAAATGCTCTAAATTCTGAACTTTATCAATGGTAAAATTAATATGATCCATCATCCTCTGCAATAATTGACCTTGGGTCTCAGTAGCTCACCTCTAGATGTAGAAGCATGTAAAGGAAAATGGTCTAGATGTAGAAGCAGCAGACGTCTTCATTCCATAACTCCTAGAAAATCTTCCTCTACAGCCAAAAATAGAATGCTCAGAATAAGTCTTCACATTCACCTTAATGATGGGCTTTAAAGGTAACAACACTTCCTCCCAGCTATCATATTTAACTCTAGCCTGCTCACACAAACAAAAGATCAAGGAAGCAAATGCCAAACCTGCAGTAGTAATGACAGTGGTAGAACTAATTATAGTCTGATAAATCAAAGCTCCTATGTTGAAGAGTTTTCCTTCCTGGACACAACAATTTAACGTCGCTCTCTCTCTTGTCACTTCACTGAGATGATTTGTTGGTAGCAGACGAGCAGAAATAAAATAGTGTCAAGCCTTTGAAGATGCACATAACTTTGAAGTTGGGAAGTTTACTCTCCTTTCATTAGTGATCTTCTAAAGTCCTCTTCCAACGGTCAAGTAAGAAATAATCTCTTCTAACTCCACTTCAGTCGGACTATAATTTGCATAAAAACATAATGTTTTAGCTGGCAGATGATAAAACAAATTGATTACCTCCGGTGAAAAAGGTACCAGCTTTCCTTGAACCATGACTCTATTGTCTTCAACCTCAGGGAGGTTTGCATAGAACTCCCTAACAACAGAAATAGCTGCCACAGCAGAGAAACAGCAGAATCGTTCTCACTGTCGATCAACGATCAAATCCTCTACGTCTCCACCTGGATTCCTAAAACACCACTCTTGAATCATTTTTCGTGATTGCAACGAATCACTGTACCGATCCTGAGCCTTTGAACTAACAAATTTAGTTGAATCGAAAAGGCTCTTTCCTTTGCTCCTCTTCATTCTTGGTGTCAATCTACAAATTTTTACTTCCAAAGTATAAACTACACTTCCCATGCAATTTCCATAGATTTTTTTTCATTTTTCACCATGAATAGTGAATTTTCAAATTTCTTCAAATGTGCTCAAAATACATAGTGAAAATCCAAATTTTTTGTATAGAAGTAAAGCTCTTACCTCAAGGAACTTGGATATAGCAAATTTCACTTGATTAAACCAAGAAATCTTCACTTTAGATGTGTCCTAGCCCTCAAAAATTACAAACTCGAAAGGTTGAAGGTGACGGTGGCGTTAGAAATGGCGATTTTTGGGCTGAAATTTCACTTTTAAACGTTTGCGAACCGGTTTTCATGAACCGACGCTTAGGCGCCTGCCTCTCAGGTTGGCTCGTGCTTAAGCGCAAGATGTGGCGCTTAGGCGGGAGTGCACTATTTTCAAAATTTTCATCAAAATTTTCAAATTAATATTTGCCTAAGTAAACCACCCCTAAATGGTCTCATAGCACTTAAATGACTATTTTCAACTTTCTATAACTCCCCTCTCTCTCTCTCAAAATTCTCCATAATAACTATTTCAATTTGAGGCTAAAAATAACAAAAATTCCATAGGTTATGCCTTTACAACCTCTGAACCTATTTTTTTGGTCATGTCTCTACAAGCTCTGAACCACTTTCTTTGGTTATGCCTTCATGACCTCTGAACCATCCTTCTCGGTTGGCCATACTATATAGTCACAGGTTTGATCACCACCCCTGATCAACATATGTTGTGCTTTATAGCCGCCTGATTAAAGTGTTGGGGTGTTTCGCCTCAAGGAGATCAGTTAGACTCGCAATCATGGTCTCTTTCAAGTGAAACATAATAGGAGACTTGGACACATGAGATGATTGAGCCTTCTTCCCTACCGTTTTGAATGAGGTTAGGTGCGGGGTTTCCATCGATTATTTTGTTTTGAAAGTGGTCAGACAGATCGATGTGCCATTTCAAATATGGTCAGGCAAACTTTCCCTCAGTCATACCATGTCCAGTTTATCTATCCTGGCTGGGATCCATTGGTTCATGCGTCTATGGCCTTTGAACTCATTCCTAGGTTATGCCTCTATGGTCTTTGAACATATTTTCATGGTTATGCCTTTACGACCCCTGAACCACTACTTTAGGTCATGCCTTTCTAGCCTCTAAACCTATTTTCGTGGTATGCCTCTACGACCCCTGAACCACCCTCATAAGTTATGCCTTTACGGCCTCTAAACCTATTTTCTAGGTTATTCCTCTATCACCTTTAAACCTATTTTCATGGTTATGCCTCTACGGCCTCTGAACCACCCTTTTAGGTTATGCCTTTATGGCCTCCAAAGCTATTTTCTAGGTTATTCCTTTATGGCCTCTGAACCTATTCTCATGGTCATGCCTCTACGGCCTCTGAACCACCCCCTAGGTTATGTCTTTGCGGCCTCTAAACCTAATTTTGTGGTTATGCCTTTACGACATCTGAACCACTACTTTGGGTCATGCCTTTCCGACCTCTGAATTAATTTTCGTGGTTATGCCTTTACGACCTCTGAACCACCCTCTTAGGTTATGCCTTTACAGCCTCTGAACATATTTTTAAGGTTATGCCTCTATGGCGTCTGAACCTATTTCTGTGGTTATGCCTTTACGACCCCTGAACCACCACTTTGGGTCATGCCTTTACGGCCTCTAAACCTATTTTCTGTGGTTATGCTTCTGCCTTTATGACCCCTGAACCACCACTTTGGGTCATGCCTTTACAACCTCTAAACTTATTTTCTATGGTTATGCTTCTATGACATCTGAACCACCCTCCTTAACCTATTTTTGTAGTTGACCAGTTTCGCCTAATAGCCACACCCTCGACCATACCCTGTTCAGTTTATCTGGCTTGGTTGAGGTTTTCTTTTAGCCTTCTCTTGAGATGTCACCTAAACTACCAGGAGAGGCTTTCTTTTGAGGATGCTGCCAACAAGTGCACTGTGCCTCAGTGGAGCAGCACACTTATTGTGGGTCCTTTGTTGGTTTCCATTTTTGGATGTCACGAGTGTAGGGTGTTCACCTACATAACTCAGGATAGTTTATGGTATGTCTGTAACATCCAATAGTTCAGACACCCATCCGAGACCTTTTTGGCACGTGTTGAGGGGCACGTAGCTATGGTCATTCTGCTAGGCTTTGACTTTTTCTTAGGCGAAGGTCGCCTGACATTCTGCACATCAGATGACTCTGATAATGTCGATAAAAATTATTCATCGCGCGACTCCAATTTGTCTGATCATCAGTGAAGTTATCCAGATGACCCCAGACGACAAAACGGACCACACCAGTGCGTCCAGAATGTCGATTTTACTTAAGAATGACGTTCATTTTGTTGCGATGGCATATTTGATGAAAAATGTGTGGAGAATTTAATAATAATAATAACAATAATAATAATAATAATAATATTATTATTATTATTATTTGTTATTATTATAAAAATAATTAAAAAAATTCATCTTTTTTTTTTAAAAAAAACCACCTGCCTTTCTCTGCCTTTTTCGCGACCTCGTCTCCCGATCGCGACACAGAGCCGCCGCCGAATCCTCTCGCGCCTGAAACTCATTGGTCGGCTTCCTCATCGGTGAACGGCAACCGCCACCCCCTTCCTCGACGCCGGTGCTGCTCCTGACGTGCCTCCTCCTTCGGTCGATTGCTCCCGTTCGCGAAAGCTCACCTCGCGACCTCCCTCTTCACGCCATGCTCCCTCTCTAGCAGGCGAGCCTCGCCGGCGCACATTGACCGCCGACTGCCTCCTTCTTCCCCGACGCCAGCAGACTCCTCCTTCAGCCGGAAAGTATCCTTCACGTTCCCTAGCCCGTCGTCCCTCGCTCTCTATCTCCTTCCTCGCCGGTGAAACTCCGTCGGTCTCCTTCAGCCCCAGCGACCAGATCCGGCCAACATAAACTTCTTTCTGACCAGATCTGACCTTCTAGCCTCCTTTCGTGATTTGCATCTGCATCACCTCTTTTTGGCCTCCTTCCCTAGCTGAGCCTTCTTTTTGGCTCATCTTCCATCAGTAAATCTTCCTTCGCTAGCGAAACCTCCAATGGCAAGGTTCCTTTCGTCGCCTCCTTTGTGTGCAAAACTTAGGTCAGCGCACTTCCCTCTCCCTCGTCGTGGAGGCGAACACTTGCGGGGCAGTGATAGTGTTGCAATGCAAAATTCGGCATTCAACCCCTCCTTTTAAAGATACGTTTTGGTCATATTTCATATGCTAAAATTAGTTATTTTTTTGGTACTTAAGATACCTCACTCACTGATTCTTGTCTCTCTTGCCCTTACAACCTCTATGTTTCTTCTCCCTCATTGCATGGTTCATTGAGAGGCACGTCGGTGCATGAACCGGACGCAACAGCTTGGAGCAAGAAAAGAAAACGAGCCAGCAACCTTTGCGGTGGTGAAATCCCCTAAACTTTTAACTAGCCCTAGGTTTATTGGTGTTTAGGCGTGTGGGTTCGATCACCCACACAAGGTGCGTGCGCCGGCGTGGGTCGGCTCGACGACGTGCCTGCGTGATGGATCATTGGTTTTCCTAAAGCTAGCCTTTAGGTTAGGACTTCCTGTGCGTGACCAAACACCCTTTGTAGAGCCGAGTGTCTCCCTTTTATTGTGAGTCTTAGCACAAGTCCTGATGGGTCAGAGTCCCTCACTCCCTTTGATTTGGATTCCTCAGCTTTACTTGGAGAAGCTGGGAGGTTGGACTTGGCAACACGAGAGAAACTTTGTAGCTGTCTTGCTTTGCAAAGTCTGGAGGAGTCTACGAAATGGGAAAAACTTTGTAGCTAGCCCATTTCGTGACGCCGTAGAGAGTCTCCCCCGTGGAGATCCTGGGAGAAAATCCCCACATTTCCTCACCAGAGCAAGAGGAGGTGATTTCGCATATCCAAGGGTCTAAACCTTAGGTTTCACAGGTGAGGTCGTTAGTACGAACCTAGTTTGCTATCTGTATGTTGGTTTGCTGCATATTGCATTTTTTCTTGGTGCATGTTGAATTTCACTTCGCTTCCACCGGCCACCCGGCCCTGTGAGCATATCACTTTGCTCCGATCGGCTGCCCCAGTCCAGTGAGAATCTTACTTCGCTCCGATCAGCTACCCCGACCTAACGAGCATTTTGCTCAGCCCCAATCAGTCGCCGTAGCCCGGTGAGCGTCTCACTTTTGGTTCGATCGGCCACAACGATTTGGTCGACCAATCACTTGCATGTTTGTTTGCTTTTGCATTATATCACATGCTTGTCTGTTTGCATGTTGCATCTTGTATGTGTTAACTTGAATGATCATTATCATTTTCTTGTGTTGCATTTCTTCGGGTCACTGCCTTATCGACATCCCCTCTTTTCGGGCCACTGCCGTCACGGCATGCCCACCTTCGAGTCACTGCCTTACAGGTATACCCTCTTTTGAGGCCCCTGCCGCCACGACATGCCCATTTCTACGAGTCACTGCATTCACGACATACTCTTTATCATTATTTATATGTTTTGATTTGCTTGCATTTGCATGTTGACATGGATAGCGAGCTAGGCTCGTTAGGTGAGTGACCCCGTGTTCATCGCGATGCCTTAATGAGCAATGCTTGTTGGGTTGATCCCTAGGAGCAATGCGAGTTAAGTCATCAGGATTAACACGAGTATTAGTGTGCTAAAGATCTAATCGATCTAACTCGGTCACCACTCTTCCTGACACCCTTTAGATCCTTTGTATTTTTGGGATGGGGCCGGTATGATGACCCCGCCAAAGTCATATTATGCCAAGACTTACCCCGCACTTAGATAGTAGGTTGACACACTTTTCGTTAGATGGTGTGCTAGGCTACAATTTATGGTGCTAGGTAGTCTTTTTGATGTCTTGTTATTGTTCTCTGCTGGATTGGTTGCCCTAGTCAGACATCTTTCTTTTGCATTGCACTTCTGGTGTGAGTGCATGTTGCATATGTAAGGTAGTGTGTTAGAGCATTTTTCTGCAAGGAGCCATGCCTATTTATATGCACATACACAGGTATAGTTCTGATGTACCGCTATGGAGGGAGAAAATAATGATTCCTGACCCTTTTGCTTGCAGATGCTATTAGATCCCCCATTTTTAAGGCATGGCTCATGATAGGTTATTTGCATGTGAGCTTTCCCGCTGACACTTGTTTTCATACAATATTGAGTTTTTTTTCCTTTTTCTATGTACTTTCTAGAGTCTAGGAGAGTCCTGTATCAGAAATAAGATACGGGCACGAGTTCTGGGATGTTTCACACGGGAACGATGCGGAGGGGACTAGGAGCAATGCTCCTGACTTGCATCTTAATTTTGTATTTTATATTGATGTATAGAATTAGGACCATGCATGTATATGCGGAGTCCGATTGCCTTTGTCTTTTCTGAGATATGTTGCCGACCTAGCGACACCGGTCTATTTATTATTTTGATTTGTCTTATTTTGTCGTTTGCATCATGTTGCATGTTTGCACTTGTATGTGTTTTTTTTATTTATTTCTGTGGTTTATATGGGATTTCACGCTGAAACATAGACTCATTATGACTTAAAATCCTCATTTTTATACTTAAAAATCCTAAATAAAATATTTAAGATAATTAAAATTTTGGATTAAAATATTCAGGATTTAAAAATTGCAACATTTGTTTTCCGACATATATTAATAGGGCCTCCACAATACTTGGGACCGCTCTAGATAACTGCATTATATTTGCATGTCCCAAGGAGGAGTCCCCATGCTTCTCCAACCTGATTGTCCCAACATACATTTATATAGATGGTTATCTAGTGCGCTTAAGGTGTTAAAAATCTCCCCGACCCAGACAGGGGCATAAGTCCTTTTGTTTGGAGCGTTTCCAGCTTTGTAGCTGAACCTCCACTTTCTTTTCTTTCCTGAGGCATCCTTGCTACTTCAGCTCGTATAAGTCCCACCTCTTGGAGCTTCAGCTTTTAGTCATAGGATAAAGTTTCACTTCTTTGACCTTAGGGCTACCGAGTTTCTATGGATGACACAATTCATAGATTGTTGATCGGGGATCTCAGGACGTGTTGGGTCGACTATCTTCACTACCAGGTAGACTTAGGGTCCTAGTAGCTGTGGATGACGGGTCTGTGGTACCCCAAACCAGTTACTTCTACATTTTAGGATCACTCTACCTTTCTTTTTGTTGAGCCCCTTTGAGCTTTATTGCTTATTGTCTTCGTTGGTATCATCTTGACGGCCCGATACTGATGAGCGACTGCTCATTTGGGACACGACGATTTGTCCTCTGCCCTTATGGCCTGGACGTGCTTTGACGTGTTGGGATATCCCCGTCAAGATGATTTAGGTTATTCGTGGGACCCGTGTGCCGATTAGCCGCTGCCCACTTTGGATGTGAAAGACTCACTCTCTGTACGGTGGCTTAGCATTAGCGTGAGCTTTGAAACATCGGGACTGTTCCCACATGGAATAATCTTTCTTTGATTGTCTATACCCCAGGTTTATGATAATACGAAGCGAAACTCCTTTATCAAGAGTATTCTTGGGTATATACCCCATGATGTAATTAACCAGTAGGAACACGTACCTCTAGGAGTGCTCTTGACCCCAGAACAGGTACATACACCTGACTCTCTGGTTATGGGTAGTCTACGTAGATACTTCTTTCGTGGATATTGGTTTAAGGTGTCTCCGCCCGATCTTGTTTGGGCGGACAAACTTGACCTATCATTGCGAGGTTTATCGTACGTAAACTCCACGTTTTACTTTTTCTTTTGTTTGTCTCTTTGTCGTATGTCTCTTTTTATTTGGTTTCTCTCCTCTTTGAATAATTAATTTGATTCGGGAGGGATCGGGAGGGAGATTTATTCGAATAAGAGAAGTATACGACGATCGACAAGCTGACGACTCCTTTTAAAATAAAAAAGAGAAAAATGAACGGAAACAATTAGCTATGCTTTTTATATTTTGCATTAGAAACTTTAGTAGGGGAGGGATAAAAATGTCATTCATTTTGCGACCAGAATCTTGAGAGGCATTGATGAGGTGGGAAGGGTCGGAAGAGATGAAATCCATGATTCTTGAAGGTTGTTAGGAACGAACTTGCTTTGATACGATAATAGAATCATGCAATGGACAGAGGAAGGGAAAGAATAATAGTGAAGATAAACTTGCTTTTCTTACATAGCATCCTATTACAAAAGTCTGTATATACAATGTACAATGTGGCATACTTGTAATAAAAGCTAAGGGTAAAATTGACAAATTACAATAAAACTAATACTACAAGTACATATCATGAAACAATCTAACCCTAACAGTTTAGAGCACAGCGCGACATCAGAGAACGTAAGGAGTAACCCAGAGGAGCGGGCAGTCGGGCGAGGGATGCAAGTAAATCATCGGCGGCGGCTGGTAAGTCCATTTAGAGTTGATGGAGATAAAGAAGCTTGGTGGTGCCTTGATCCAGTATCAACCTCTAGTGTCCTGATGGGGTCTTGCTCTGTTGATGCTCTTCTCCTAGTCCGCCAATCCCTCTGCTCCGCTTTTTCCTCGAATTCCAATAACCCAGTTCTGTCTCTCCAAATCTTTCAGAGAAAGATGAAATTTTTATCAGTAAATCTGCTAATAAAGAAGAAAAACTTCATTGAGGAATGTTAAAGAAAGGATTTGTTTATGCCTTGGCGTGCTCATCTGCGGCGCAGGGCGAGCTCCTCTGCGCCGCATCTGCGAGATCCTCTGCGCCGCATCGGCGAGCTCCTCTGCGGCTGAGAGAGAGACTGAAGGGGTTGGTATGGGGTGCGGTGCGGGATGCTGGGCTGGAGGCGGAGACCGGATGCAAACTCCGTAACAGAAGGCCTCAAACTCAATTTTGATTTTTTTTTTTGGGACCTATATGTGTAATAAACATTATTTGGGGACTTCACCTCTATATGTGTAAAAACCCCTTCATTTTTATTTACCGTTCTTTTTTTCTTATCCGGCACCACCTTGAGATTCTATTGATCCCCATTGAAGTCTGTGCTTTGAAGGGCAGGCTTGTTCTGTTAAAGTTTTGGTTAGATTCTTATTAAATAAACTTTTTTCTTGGATCAATGCCGGCGTTTTGGTATGAGTAATTACATTGTTGATATTTAGCATATGTTTATGTTTTCAAGAAGACTTATCTTCTGTTTATGTTTTTATACATTGTTGATCCTCTTTGCTCTGCTGCGACCTCTGCAACAGAGATAAGGGTTTTCTTCAATGGAAGACATTATATATATATTTTCTTAGCTGTGTAAATGATACTTATGTCCTTCTGTGTATTCACAAGTCTGCCATTCCACTGGCTATATATTGTACCTCTAATAAGCAAAGAATTATGAATGAATAAATTAGCTTTTCTATCGTCTTCTTTTTCATATGGTATCAGAGCCTCCTGTCTTTTCCTCGCTCTGTTCCATGAAGTTGTCTTCTTCCCCCAACACCCATGTCATTCCATCCTCTCAAGGGCTCCTCAACAAAAGGAAGGACATTCAAGTACCCCCCATTCTCAACTTTTTAATGCAGCATATCAAAAGCATATGCATTAATCCTCTCAGCTTTGAGAATTACTCGGTTTGGAAGGTCGAAATCCATAAACTAATCCTTGCCAATGGTTTTGGTTAAATTCTTGACTTTGCCATTCTTCCTTCCCCAAAGTATATTCAAGAATCCTCTGGTACTTCCTCTCTCATCCCAGACTACACTCTTTGGGAGCTTGTGGATCAAAATTTGACCACAACCCTTCTTACCACTATCTCTCCTTCCGTTCTTCCCTATGTTTTACATCTTGCTCATACAACTGATATTTGACTCACTCTTAAAAAGAGATTTTAATCCACCAATCACTCGAGGGTCATCCAAGTCAAAAATGAATTGCACCATATTCAAATGGGCAATCAAACAATGCCCCAGTACCTCACTACTATTAAACAACTTGTTGATAACATAGCCATCTATGGTTTCAATATTGATACTGAGGACATCATCCTATATATTTTAAATGGCCTACCTCCCTTTTATTAAAGCATCAAGGCTGCTATTCATGTTCAATCCACACCTATAGCCCTTGAGGAATTATTCTCACTGCTTCACAGTGAGGAGAGCAAGCTTCAAAATGAATCTTTAAAAACCAATCAGGCTGCCGCTCTTCTATATTTCATTAACCGAATTAATCAATCGAAATCAAGATTTCATCCCCAGATTCCATCCACCACCAAATCTTTTCTCTCATTTACCAATCAATTACGCAAAACTCCTTCCACTTGCCAAATTTGCCACAAGAAAGGCCAAACTGCTGATCATTGTTGCACCGCACCAACCTACAATACAAACCATCTCAACAACCGACAACTATAGTCTTCACACTTCTACCAGCAACAAAAGCAATGACCAGATTCTCGATACTGGCGCCACAACACACCTAACACCCTATGTTGACAACATTCAATAGCCCACGACTTACAATGGCTTGGAACAGGTAACAGTAGGTAATGGGTAGGCAACTGAAATTTCCCACACTGGAAATGTCCTCTTGCTGACCCCATTACATAAGCTTTGCCTATCTCCTCTGTTATTTGTTCCTAATATCTCCCATAACTTATTGTTTCAAAACTAGCTAACGATAATCACTATTCTATCAACTTACATCCTATTGGTTTCTCTATATAGGATCTCAATACAATGAAAACTCTACTCAGTGGACCAACCAATAAAGGCCTTTATCCTATCGCTCTCGCAGCTCAACTCTCCTCCACGCTTTGACACAACAGATTGGGTCACCCTCATCCAAGGGTACTATATATGATAGTGACCCGACCCGCAGTTTCACAGTTATTTAATTTTCTGGTCAAAAACTTGACAAAGTTTCTTTAGCGGCTAGTGTGCAAAATAAAATTGTTATTCAATTTAGAATTTGATTTATAGTTTACATACTAGAGGTTCTACACAAGTATACGTATTGTTCAAGTAATATAAGACTCTAATGGAGTCTCGATTATCGATCCACAGGGAAGTTAGACAAGAAATCCCTTAGGCTAAGTTCTAGTCTACTATTACAATGTATTAGTTTGGAACGTTGATTAAGGGTGTTTTTCTATCGACTACTTCTAAATATAAACCTAAATCTAAAGTTAAGCCCAAATAGATCAATTTGTTTGGTAAATTTTGAGACGTAAAAACTACATTTCTCTAGTGATGACTGAGGGTCTGTTTGAGAGTGCTTTTTAGGTGCGGTGCGATCATTTGCCACAACTTTTCGCGAAATTTATCCTTTTGGTTCGCGACTTCGGGCATTTATGCGGCGGAAGCCGAACGAAAGCGGGTCGCGACATTAACTCCGTGTCTCCCGCTTTCAACCGAGATTTTTACCCTTTACCCCGCGTCGACCCTAGGTGATTCCCCGCTGCTTCTCTCGCGTCCCCTTCTCCTTCTCTTTCGTCGTCCTTCGATCGACAGAGCTAAGGTAAGACAAACTATTTTCTTCTTGTATTTGCAGATCTGATGAAGAATATGCGTTTTGCGGCTCCTGATGTTTTCTCATTCTCATGTCTTTCCTATTTCTGTCATTTTTCTTTTCTCCTCATTTCCTGTGGTGGATCTATAGCTTATTAACGAAGTATGGCTTTAGGTAGATCTTTTGGCACACAAAAAATTACTTCATTTTATTCTTACCCAAATCGAACCCTTAGATTTGGGATCAAATTGGCATTGTCTATCCAAGTTGCAGATCTTGTGCCCATCTAAGCATATATGCAGTGTTTCATTAGATTGTTTTGTGGTTGAAGATGTGCAAACATCTGCTAATGGAAGATTGTCTTTTTTGCGGTTTTGCGGCTCCTGACATTTTCTCCTTCTCATCTCATTCCTAATCTCATTCCTGTTTCTGCCATTTTTCTTTTTGCGGTTTTTGCGGCTCCAGAAATATTGCTTTAGCTAGATATTTTGGCACACGAAAAATTACTTCATTTTACTCTTACCTGAAATGAACATTTAGATTTGAGATCAAATTGGCATTGCCAATCCAAGTTGCAGATTTCGCACCAATATATGCATGTTTGCGGTATTTCATTAGATTGTTTTGATGGTTGAAGGCTCGGAAGCACCTGTTAATGGAAGATTGTTGTTTTGCGGCTCCTTATGTTTTCTCCTCATCTCTTTTCTGTTTTTGCCATTTTTATTTTTTCCTCCTTTCCTATTTGTTGATCTGTAACTAGACGAAATTTGGTTTGGCTTGAAATTTTGGAACGCCAGCAGTGGTTAATTACATTGTTTTGTGGTTGAAGAGTTGCAAGCACCCGTTTCATTACATGTTAAAGGAAGATTTGGAAGCACCTTTTAATGCAAGCACCCATAAATTTTTTCTTTTTGCTCTTACCCAAAATGAACCATGTTTCATTACATGTTTGTGGAAGATTTGCAAGTACTTGTTGAGCATTTGGAAGTACCATTCGAAAAAGGGTATTCACGTTATTTATCTTACCTGTTGATGAAAATTTGATACTACTTCTCTTAACTCTATGAATGAAATAAATGGATTCATTCCTCCCAATATTCTTAACTCTTACCCGAATTGCAATCATGTATTTCTTTAACTATTTGGTTTTACGATTGTGAAGCTGAACCTTCAGAAATTCGGCAGCCTTCCTTTACTTTGATCAGCTAAAGTTATATCTTGGAAATTATGGATAACTTGTTTTTTTTTTTAAATCGGGCATTACAGAAAACTTGGGTTGACCCCGTAAGCAATTGTGATAGTAATATTTCTATGTTATCTTTACACCTTACTTGTTTTGCATTGCTCCAGTACTTGGCAAGCTGGCAGTGGTCCTCGCAACATTAACATTTTTTTTTTGCTTCGGGTTACCTGTTTATTGGATATGCTGCCGGTTTTGAAGGGGTGCGTGGGGGGGAGTAATGTATGAATCATTATGGGAGTAATGTATGATGCTTCTATTATGCCAGATTCCTGGGATGAGATCCATCATGACAGCATTTGGTTTCTATATGTTGCTTATTTTTTTGTGCTTCTGGGAGGGAGTACTGTATGAATCAAAGCTTTGTTTCTTCTTCTTTGATGCTATAATAAAGTTGTTGGCCTCCTTTGCTGTGGATATAGGTCATGTTGACCGAACCACGTTAAATTGTCCCTTCTTCTTTGATGCTATAATAAAGTTGTTGGCCTCCTTTGCTGTGGATATAGGTCATGTTGACCGAACCACGTTAAATTGTCCTTTTTTCATTTTTATGCTTCCTTTAATTATTTTTTTAATTGAATATGATATTATTGTGTTTCATTTCTTTGCTTCATCGTAGTAGTAACATGACTGGTAAGGCTAAAAAACATGGTTCACCGACACTTTGGGAAAAAGAAATCAAAATGTTGTTTTGCGATCTTTGTATAAAAAAAATTGGACTGGACAATAGACCAACAACGTTTTTCAATAGAGATGGTGGGCATAATATCATTAAAAATTTTAAAGACTCCATGGGACGGGAGTACAACAGACTACAAATGAAAAACAAATGGGATCAATTGAAGAAAGATTGAAAAATTTGGAAGGATTTAAAGCGTGGTTCAACTGGTTTGGGCTAGGATCCGATAAAGCGAACCGAACAAAGCGAACCATTGATGCTTCAGAAGAGTGGTGGGCAGAAAGGCTCGCGGTAAGTAAATTTTATTTTTCATAATTTGCATAATATAATTCTCTTTCTGGACTGACGAAAATGATTTGGGTTTTTTTTCCAGGTAGTGCCCGCAGCAAAAAAATATAAAACTTGTGGAATTGAACCTGATTTGGAGGAGAAGTTAGACCTGATGTTCAGGGGTGTCGTTGCCACAGGGAAATATGCATGCGCTCCCAGCGAGATAGGATTTGGTGAAACACAGAACAATGTTGCTGTCTGCTTATCAGATAATTCACCTGAATTCCCAAGTCTAGGTCCCACTAAGATTCAATCTACGAATCGCTCTAAGCGATCTAGGTTCGAGAGTAACAAAAAGGGTGGAGCTGCGTTGCCACTATCAGAAACCAGACTATCAGAAACCAGATATCATGCCTAATGGATTCTTCCAATGTGCCCCCCATAAAGTGCAGAAAACGTCAATTAATGAGGTTGTGACAATTTTAGAGCAGGATCCAAGTATTGCAGCGGATGACGAGCTTTACTACTTTGCTGTTGAGCTGCTTCAAGATTCAGTGCAGAGAGATTTTTTCACAACAATTGCCAAAGAGCGAAGGGTGTCGTATCTACGATGATGTCGTATCTACGATATTTTTATGAGCGCAGGAAAATTTGAATGGACTTTTTTAGTAGTTGCTATGTGCTTGTTTGAACAGTTTATGAGAAGAAATGGTTATTTGAACTGTTGTTCATTGAGACTTTTCAGTTTAATTTGTTTCTTACATATAACTCTCTTCATGAAAACTGCGAAAATCTGATCCGTTTATAAAAGTTCCTTAGAATTCCGTACCTCTGATTTACACTGAATGCTTGTGTTATTACTTGTCACAGGTTAAATAATATAGTTCTGTTCCAAATGATGATTAGTTTAATACTCTATTTTTCTTTGTCAAAATATGTCCAGTATAAATCAGTATGGACCCAAACCAAGTACGTCGTAGAAGGAGAAACACAACTATCAACTTGCTCGTAGAGTACTACAACACATACATCGATCGTTCCCCCTGTTACACATCATCACAAGTTGGAGACAAATGGGTAGCGAAAATGCTTGTCGGGCATCCCACAAGATTTCACAACTTGTTCCGCATGACAAAAGAAGTTTTTACCGATATTTTAGCAAAACTCGTAGGATCTCATGACCTCTATGGGTCTATGAGGATGACTGACCGTGAGGTCTTGGCGATCACTCTTTATATATTATCACAGAACGAGTCAATGCATGGTACGATGGAACGCTTCTAGCACTCATCAGAGACGATTAACATATACTTCTCAGTGGGTTTGAGTGCTTTGGTGAGCCTCACAAAACAAGTTATAAAGCCAATAGTCCAATAGATCCAACGTTTTCACGAACTCTTACAGAGATTCGCCGCGATCGACGCTACATGCCATTCTTTAAGGTGCTTATATTAATGAAATTTAACATGAATGTAGGACATTAATTAATTAATTATTAAAGCTGTATGTTTAGGATTGTATCGGTGCGATAGATGGAACACATGTTGATGCACGGGTTTCAAATGATGAGAAAGTTGCATTTATCGGACGTAGTGGAACCACAACGCAAAATGTCATGACAGTTTGGGACTTTAATATGTGTTTCACATTTATCATGCCTGGTTGGGAGGGTAGTGCCCATGATAACAGAGTTTTCAAGAGTGCAACACAGAATTCTCATTATAGCTTTCTCCATCCTCCTCAAGGTATGTTGCGCCGTGAAATATTTATTGTATTTTTTTAAAATGTAGAACTGAAGGTTCAACACCTTACAAGAAAGTATTATTTGGTGGATGTCGGTTATCCGTTGCAGCGAGGGTATCTCAAACCATATCCTGATACGAGATATCATATACCTGATTTTGAACGAGCAAGTAATGTTACAAAAAATAGAAAGGAGATGTTCAACAAAAGACATTCTATTTTGCGAGGGGTCATCGGGCGTACATTTGGTGTTTGGAAGATGGAAGAAGATGGGTGATCTTACGTGATATGCCTCCTTACCCGTTTTCAAAACAGGTTCAGATTGTGATAGCAACGATGACAATACACAATTATATTAGGCGACACTCGTCTCGATATGATGCTGATTTCCTCAATGCTGAAGCAAATAAACGGGAAGTAGTTGAGGACCCATCTGAAAACCAAATTGGTAATTCTATGTTACAAGATGACAGCGAACCGTCAACCATTTGCTTTAAGGAAGGGGAAAGTGCAACTGAAATGACGGTCATTCGAGAACAGATTACAAATGCATTGGTTTATATGTGTTGATTTGTAATTTGTTAGAAAGACAAATCAATTGTAACTTATGAACTTTTGGTATTAGAAGTTACTTTATGTGCCCTGGTGATATAATAAATTACTTTATTAATGCTTAAAATTTTTTTATAAATTGAGTGTTATCCTTTAAATGTACTATAAATTTATTAAAATTCATAATCATATAATATATTTAAATTTCATACTCAAAATCATAATATATATATATATATATATATATATAATATATATATATATACTAAATTCTTAAATTTACACCATAATTATAGTTAAATTTATATTTTCACATATATTAATCAATTTAATATATAAATATATAAATTTATGAATATTTTAAACAAACAGGGGCAATATGGTCATTTTTACAGAAATAATTACCCCACAGCTGTTTTCACATAGCTGCACCAAACAAACTGCTAGCTTCCCGCTGCTGCTTCCCCGTAGCAGCTTCTTGGGGTAGCGCAAAAGCTGAGAAGCTGCAGCTGCGCCCTGTTTGGCATTGGAGTAACTACAGCTTCTCAGCTTTTCAGCTGCAGCTGCACTGCCCTAGGAAGCTACTGTGGGGAAGCTGTTGCATGGAAGCTGACTGTCTGTTTGTTGCAGCTGTGTAAAAACAACTGTGTGCTAGCTGTTTCTGAAAAAATGAAAATTTTATGCCTTGAAAGTCACTATAAATAAGAACCCTATATGCATCGTTTTTGCCCGACAAGTCCCTCCTTGGGCTTCCTAATCTCCAACGCCGAGCTGTACCACCTGCTAGCTAGGACCCTGTTACGCTGATAATAAGAGTATTCCTCTTCTAATTTCCATTTTCCTCCACTTTTTATGGTATAAATCACTACAAGTGATATGAACATTAGACCAACCATAAATTTATTTCCGTTGTAGTGTTATTCTATCTTTAAAAAAAAAACAAACAGAACAATGCCTTATCCATGTTGCAAACATAACGCATCAGCAGCTCCTTCCCCAAAGGCTGCTTATATTCCATCTTCATTCGCCAAGCCCTTCTCGACCTTCTTTCCAACTTTCACTACCCGGCGTCAATCGCTGGAGGAGACGGGACGGAGGTTGAGGGTTGAGATTAGGGAGTAACGAAGGAGAAGAGGGGATGGGTGGTTAGAGTGAGGAGAGTGATAGTTGCAGAACGAAAGGATGGTGGCCATTATTATCCCTTGCTCGCCGTTTCTTCTTCGACGCAACCAGTGGAATGAGAGAGCTGATGGACATGGGCCTTGCCGACGCGAAAATTTTCGGTGGGAAGATCGTAGCTTGGAGTGGCGAAGGCTTTTGCTTTGTGCGAATAGAGGAGGAGAAAATATCACAGCTTACCGAGCCGAAGGAGGAGGAAGGGCGGAATCACAGGAGGGCACCAACGTAAAACTTCAAAGCCGAAAGCGGGCCGCGGGATCGAACCTTCAGCCTGCATTTAAGCAAAATCTTGGGGCACCGCGCTTGCCCCGCCGTCCCAAACACAGAAAAAGCGGCATAGTGCCGCACCGCTCCTCTACCGCATCCCCAAACAGAGCTGTAGACAATTTGTAGGAGCGGAATGCTTAGAATCTAATGTAGCTAGTGACAATAGGAGAAAAAATCTAAGTTACCCTCTTCTGCCCTTAAAATAACTAGATTGTCGCGACGAAACTTCTAGCCTGTCACCCTAAAGTCTCCTTCTCCCAATAGCCCTTTAATTGACTTAATCTTAGATTTAAGGTACAAAGCCCTAGATCAAATTTGTAGGACTTTAGCCTGTCACTCTAGAAATGCCA
Organism: Phalaenopsis equestris; assembly: GCF_001263595.1. NCBI lineage: Eukaryota > Viridiplantae > Streptophyta > Magnoliopsida > Asparagales > Orchidaceae > Phalaenopsis > Phalaenopsis equestris. The sequence continues at coordinate 121,083 of NW_018165536.1, forward strand.
ATTTACACCCAACAACGAATATTTCCCTATCATTGTATTAATTCTTTGGACTATTTTTCCTTAACCTATAAGTTAAATATGGTTCCTCCTAGTTGTTAAAGCCATAGTCCTTCCGGATCTTATAAGTTTATAACAAATTTTAAAATACCAAATGACCAGATCGACTTGTAAATGAAGCATGAAGTAAGAACCATCACATTAAAATAAGAAAAAAGGATTCCATAAGATTCAACATTCTACAAGTTTTATCTAACAATCAAAAGAGAAAAGTTCGAGAATTTCTACTCACAAAGCTTTGTTTGAAACAACAGAAAACTTCATTGAATCAAAGCAAGTCCACTAGATATATGATTGCAACAAGTATTAAATACTAAAAAACACAATACTTGACTTTTCTCTCTGAAAAAAAGCTGAAAAAAAGATTGAAAAAAAGATTAAAATCCCTCCAACAAAGTTTTCTGCTGATCCATGCAATGTTAATACAAACCCTTACAGATATCTCTCAAAATCCCCTCACCAATCCCTCCAAAAAAAGTAAAAGCTACATTTCCTACACCTATCTATTATCTCTTGGCCTTGTTGGAGAATTTCAGGATTTAGAAATGTCGAAAAGTGTCTTTCCAACCATCCAAATTCGTCAAATAACTCTCGGGGTGTGTAGAAATCGCCTCTGGACAGTTCGGCCTCCTAGGTGCCAGTTTTCGGCGCCTAGGCATAATCTTCTTTGTTTTTTCGGCAGAAACTGGCGCGTAGGCGCCACCCTCATTTATTCCCATTTGTCTCCGTTTCGCTCCGTTTCAGCTCCAATCCGCTCCAAGTGTTATACCTGTAAGATAAATATGAAAATAACCATTTCTTAAATTGTAATTTCATTAAAAAATATGTGATAAATGTAAGTGAATTTAAGCATAAAAAAGACATATCAGATAGCTAATCAACAACCACAACTGAACATAAATAAAAGTATCTTTGAATGTAATGATTGCAAAAGAAATACATCTCATAAGCAACCTTTCTCTACAAGTATCACTGTATATCGTGCATTTGAATTGCTTCATACCAACGTCTGGAAGCCTTTTTCACAGCCTTACCTTGATGGTTGCATATACTATGTCACTTTTATTGATGATTATTCACGTTACTATTGGTGTTTCTCGCTAAATTCCAAAACTAAAGTTCCTTTATTTCTTATGAATTGCACAAAACAAATTCAAAATTATTACAACAGTAATAGCAAAACTAGAAGATCTGACAATGATACTGAATGTAATTCTCGTATGTTTCAATCTTACTTATAAAAACACAAGGGGTACATCATTGGCTCAGTTGTCCTTATATACCGGAACAGAAGCCGAGTGTAAAAATCGACATCTTGTTGAAACATCCAGAACCTTGCTTAACACAGTCCCACTTCCACCAAAATTCTGGATGGAAGCAGTTCACACTGCTGTCTATTTCATTAATAGAATGCCCTCCGCCAACACTCGCAATCTCTCTCCCTTTCAATTATTACACCACACTCTTT